>NW_028261382.1:117518660-117686160 GCF_051295495.1 Thamnophis sirtalis
CAGTTCTCATATCTCATAACTTGTTCTGACACCAACACTCTTGTGCAAATGATGTTGTACTGAGATACGTTGTGTACCTCAGATGACAGCAGCCTAAACGTTTACTGCAATTAGTCAGGTGGATAAATGACATCTTCCCAGCTGTCATCATCCATCTATTTAAACCGGACATTTTCTGGGTTTGGTTTTTCTTTCTCTCTTCAAGTTTAATAGACTTGTCCTGGCCTGTACCCATGAGGTGTGTTAGATAGTGAATTATGTCATTTTCACTTTAATTGTTAGGGTTAATTGAATGAAGTCTCAGAAATTGCCACCACCCTTTATATTTTAACCATTGTTTTTTTTCCCTCCCAAGAATTAGTTGCATTTGATGACTTCAAGCGTCTTGCCCTTGCTTGTATTCATCTCATAATGCTTTTTGGAATCCAATCTAACTAAGACCTACATCTCTGCACTTGATTCTCAGCCAACATTTCTTCCCTTTGGGCAACAACTTTTTTTACATCCCACAACATGAGGCACCAGATACCAAGCTATACGGATTATTTTGGGGTGTGTATGTGGCGGATATCATTTTTTCTATCCTTAGGATACTAACTATGTCACTTTTGTGATCTGCCAGCAGCCAGCAGAACTAGCAGCAGAGTCAGACAATGAGGAGATTGGGAAGGAACATGGACCAGTCCTGGAGGCTGGGGAAGGCTCAGACAAGGGCTCTGTGTCACAGGCAGAGATGTGGCCAAGAGCGTCTAACAGTTCTCAGCTGCCTTCAGAGCTAGACAGCAGTGAGGCAGAGGAACAGCTGGAACCTTTTCCCAGTGTGCCCCTGTGCAGAGCTGCCAGAAGAAAAGAACAGCTAAGAAATCAGGGTTGACTTGGGAGTAAAGCCACAGGTGGATGGTGAATGGTCCCTCCCGTAGGATTTGCAGGAACCAATTCATTCATTCTTTTCAGGAGTATGAAGTTCTGTCCGTGAATCTCAGAGACTCTGTGCCAAGTCTTTCCTTGCACAGCACTGCGTTTCGAAAATATTTACATGGCAGCTTTCCAAGCTAGATAAGGTCTGTGGTCATAAATTCACCTTTGAAAGACTGTTTACCAGGCCTTTGCTGAATGTGAATGAGAGGAATTCACATTCATTAGGGTTTTGTTGGGACCAGGAATCTGCTTTGTGCTTTCTGGGGAAGCCTAGGTCAGAACAGTCACCTAACTCAGAGCCAGTTTGGTGTGGTAGTTAAGTTGTTTGTCTAGAAAACAGAAAACTGTTTGTGATGGTCCTGACTTAGGCATGAACACCAGTTGTGTGATTTTGGACTAATCAACAGGTGGCAGTGAGTTTTAGCCTAAAGGTGCTTTTTCAAGAGGCAACTGGGCTTTCTTTGAAGATGTTTTGCTTCTCAGAGCTGAAGAAGCTTCTTGGATGCAAAGTGGAATGTCTTCCATGAAAAACAAAAGCCAGAAAGTCCAGTTACCTCTTGAAAAAGCACCTTTGGGACATGAGACTGAGAAACTCCACAGACAGTGAGTTCTGTTCTACCTTAGATGACCTTGGACAAATCACTTTTCTGTCAGCCCAACCCCCCTGACAGGATTGCTATTAGGGGGAAAAAAGGAGACGGGAGGAATATTAGGTATCTTTGCTGCCTGGAATTACTTATATGTAATAAAGGCAGGATTAAAAAGAAAACCTGTCCATAATAAACTCAAATCCTGTTATCAGATTTTTGAGAGTTAATGGGACTGCCTCTTTTCTCAGTTGTTAGAGCTTCAGCTCTGAGAGGAGATTGCTAGGAAGTCAGATAGTCTTTCTTCTGTAATTATCATCTCTAAAATGCTGTATTACAAATAAGTAGCTGGGAACCAATCTGAATGTAAATTGGGTATGAAAAAAGGATAGTTCTTCAAAGATGTTTCAAATTGCATTCCAGAGTTCATTATCTGAACCAGCATGTCGGTACCAATGCCACACATAATAGGATCCTGTACTACTTGAAGGTGAACAGAAGGAAAATAAATTCTCAGGAATTATTAAACAAAAGCTCCCCTAAGACTCCTGTACAGCAAAGGTATAATCTGGGCATATTAGTAGGTGCATAAATGCAACATATGTAGGTGAATAAGTCTGTGAGTGCAAGGTGAATAAGTGTGATCAATTAAAGCTTGCTTTTATTCTGTGACATTTGTTACTTTTGACCGTCCAAATGACTTTCAGTGGTTGTATCTGATTTCTCAAACATTTGTCTCAGGTGGGTAAGGAGGCAACCACAATTGTGAGCATTGTTGACTGTTTACACATCACACAAGTCCTAGTTGCTTTAAGTATAATGAAGGAATTAATTCATGGCATTGGGCCAAGTGTTCTGAGGAAATGCCTGTTTCAGGGGTGGGCTGCTGGGGGTTCGCAAGGGTTCAGGAGAACCTCTAGCTAAGATTCTGTGCAGTTCAGAGAACCCCTGAATCCCACTCCTGGCTGGCCTGCCTACCCTGCCCCCAGGAGTCCCCAAGTGGCCCATTTTGGATTCAGGTAAGTGCAGGGCATGCACAAAAGCTTGGGGAGGGTGATAACAGGCCTAGCAGAAGTTTGGGAAGGCTGTAAATGGGCCCGTTTCTGGCCTCCAGAGGGTCTCCAGAGCCTGAGGAGGCTGTTTTCACCCTCCCAGAGGCTTGAGGAAAGCTTCTGGAGCCTAGGGAGGGCAAAAACACCCCCATGCTGTGGTGCAAGAGGCCAATTAGGCCACACCCACCATGGCCATGCTCACCCAGCAACTGGGCAGAGAACCCTTTGCTAAAATTTTTGAGGTCCACCTTGTCAGTGCTTAGGACACCAATGAGCCTTATTCCACCACTGGCCAAGATTAAAGCCTGTGACTTGCGAGAAAAGAAGAAGAAAGAACTATTGAAACAGCTACAGTCGATGGCCTCAAGGTAGGACTGTCTCAGCTCCATGTTGCCAAGGTGACTGGAGGAGCAGCTTCTAAAACTCTCCAACATCTGGGTGGTTCACAACTCCATTGCCAGAGAACTGACCGTTATTAACCAGAACCAGAAAGAAAACCTCAGAAAATTCTACAAGAAAGGCAAGAATTACAAGCCGCTGGACCTGCGTTTGAAGGAGATACGAGCCATGTGGAGGAGGCTAAATAAGCATGAAGACCAAGAAGCAGCAACAGAAAGAGCAACTTTATCCCTTTCGCAAATACTCTGTGACAGCCTGAGCTGGTTATTTCACTGTTGAAGAAGAACTGGCCCATTAAAAGTTTTTCAACAAGAACAAAAAAAAATCTGATTATGTGAAGAGGCCTTGGGGTTGCAGAGGAAGGTTGACCTGATGGAGGTCCTTCCATTGTTCATAGTATGTTCTCTCCTAGCCTTTGAACAGAGTACGGAGTTTAACCCCATTCTATTGCTATGATTCTTTCTTTCATAGTTGTTTTTACCAGGCTTATTATTGGCATGTGAAAGACACAACAAAGCGATGTCTTGTACATGGTTTCAAGTGTTTAAAGCACCTTACCTTGAAGCAGCCATGTCCAATGCACAAATTGTTGTGGTTGTGGCCTGTCAGCCACCGGCCCCTCCAGCAGATGAGGAGGAGGTAGGGGAGTCAGGGTTAGCATCAAGGCAACCTGAGAGCTCCGAGGGGGAAGAGGAAATGGAGCTGGCAGAAAGAGAAACAGAGGTGGCACCTGGGCCGTCTGTCAGCCCTCAGATGGAGAACCAACAGCCCCCAGGTATGGAGGTGGCTGGTGAGGAAGAGGAGGAACAGCTGGGTCCAGTGCCTGATGCATGGATGCACAGAAGGCAGAGGAGAGGATAGCAGTGGAAATCTATGGGCCGATCCTTGGGACGGAAGAACCACCACTGCTAGGAAAGCCTCACCCTAGCTCTGGGGATAAAAGCCAGAGGACAGAGATGAATAGGTGTGGCAGACAACTATTCATCTCCCTGCCGGACAGACCTGTTAGCCTGCTGTGACAGAGAAACTTTTTATCGGGCTGCTGGCGCTTTTATTAAAGAATCATTGCTTCAACTACAAAGGGTTTGTCTTATTTGGGGAGATGGATCAGAACAGTTGCTTCCGAAGTTGTCCTCAGTTCTCTGCACCTCTGCTGGAGCTGACTGTAAAGAAAAGTGTCTATGGATGTATCATGCAGACACAGCCCGGGATGCCTGGAAACAGTCGCATGAACCTTGCAACTGTGTTAATCCTTTGAAGAGAAGTGCCTTGCTTGTGCTAATGTGTTCATTTTATCGATTGATTTAAAATATGTATATAGCTGCTCATCTTTCAGCCAGCTCTGGGCAGCTCCCAATCAAAGCTAATGCTTGTTACAAAGCATCTCTTTCAAATGCTTTGCACAGCCTTAATTAGGATTATCTTATTTTGAGAAGGATGATGCAGACTCTGCTCCAAGGTAATTTGGATGTTGCCTGGAGTGAACTGAGCTTTCTCAAAATAATCCAGAGAGAAGCTAAATGTTTCAGGTCCCTTTCAGAGCTTCAGGCTTACTTGCATTTCATTTGCCAATTGCAAATGGCTAGATAATCCTTATAATGTCTCCCTTTAAAAAAAGCATCAAGTCAACATGCTAGAAGAAAAAAGTGAGAGCTTCATCCTTTTATCAGATAATTTGATTGTGGCTCACCAATGGTTTCAAGAAGTTTGATTTAACAGTTTGGTTGAAATTGTTCTAGTGTACACAAATTCATTTCACCTCCAAACTAGCATCTTGACATTTTTTGGGAAAGTACCAGTTTCCTAAATATTACTGTATCTTAATTCTTTTTGGAATTCTGGAGGGTTATTTTGGGAGGGGTCTGCTCTAGCTGAGTAATTAGCTGTTATTAGTTGTAGCTTCATCCTACACCTTAAACAACTGCAAATAGATGCTATATTTCCCCCTTTTTTTCCTGAATTAATTCTAAAGGGCCACACAGACTTAATCACCTTATCATCAGGAATACTGTTGCTCCTAACAAATTGTTCATCGTTGTAGGAAGTTAGCACCCACCCCTCTCCTAGGAAAATGAGATATTTTAGGAAATATTGAAAGGGCAGAATATTTCCCCTGAAAGGGAGGCAGAAACTCACCCTCACCTTTGTCAATGGGACATTAAGGCCTGGGCCAGTCTATTCTACATAACAAAGATCTACCTCCTCCAGGCACAGCCATAGTAGGAATTGTTCAAAGCCCTTTCATTACATCATCACCCAGCAAGAGTCAACCAAGCCTGGGACTCAAAGACAACCTACAAAGTTACCCCTGCTTGGCCCCATGGGAGTCTGACAACCAATCAGAATACAAGCTCAAATTCAAAGCCTAACAAAGGGAATAAATCTATCTCTATTTCTCACCCATGTGCCTTTTTTGCCCAGGATCTCAAACCAGGCGGTCCTGCCCACCACCATTAAACCATCTTTTCAAGCAGTCTCCATGTTTCCAGTGTCTTTCTGCCCACTTAGAACTGAATCCAGATGAACATTTCTTCCAGCATCATATATGATTAAACGCTGTTCCCAATTTCGTTGAACGGCTTGCCCTAAGTTCTATTTTGTAATGTCCTTTTCTTTCCTGTCTAATTCAGCATTCCCGTAGTGGATTGATTCTTGTTTCTCTTTTTTTTTAAGGTACATTTTGTAGGACTCATTTTGGGGTATTATTTTGGTAAGTTTCTGCTGTTGAAAAATGAGTTTAAAAGGTAACAGTTGGGCATTAATCAGTGTATTTTAGCCACCGCCACATGATTCTTGGCAAAAGAGAATAGAACTGGGTTTTCTCTGGTATGACTTGCCCAGATATAACTTTTCATGACTACCACCAACTGTCCACAACAAAAAAGCATTGTCTTGATCTTGAAAATAGTTTTTTTCTGCAGGAGATTCATGTCTCAACCGACACTCTCTGACATGCTTAATTTCCCTCCACTGACACCAACTATTATGCTGGCAAACTGGGGAAAATGTCATGTCAACATTGAACCTCCTTTCCACATCAATTGAGGACAATTTAGATCACATCCAACAGCCCAAGGCTCTGCTTCTGGCAATGAGAGTCTCCTTTTCTTATTGATTTGTGAAGGTAACTTAAGGATTTGTATCTCTCTCTCTCTCTCTTCAGTGAAGCATTACCAGATGGTTTATAATACAATAAAAATACAATAACAACAAGATCATAAAAATAATAAAGCACTCAATAAAACAGCAGTCAAGAATGGCGGTGTTAAAATTCAATGGATGTTTAAAAGCCTTGAAAAATGTAAGCAAACTGTCTAGAAAGAAATAGAATTGCTATTCATATTTATAGACAAACCTAATTGAGGTTGAAAAATATTTACCCAGTAAAATAAAAGTTTGGGAGCTTTTGAAAGTTGCCACAAAGGACACAAAATTCATGCAAAAAGAACAAAATGCTATACAGGTATAGCGTTGTATGCTATTTATACGGTATACTGAATATTTAGTCCTGCCTACTTTCCTATGTTTGGGAAGAAGTGAGATCCTTTAAATATTTTACGGCTTAATTGATTTAAACCTTTAGCTTTTTAAAGTGATTAATTAATTATGTGGTATTTTGATTCATAGTGACCACATAGATAGATTTTCTCCATGACAATCTATCCCTAACTTGGTCTTTCAAGTTTTCTAAAGCAGCCCCCCCCCCAAAACCAGTTGTGGGATATGACCAGTACGCCCCGGTATGGGTGTACTGGTGCCTGCTGGGATCACCAGGTACCATTCCGGTACGGTGCTCTAGAGGGCCGACACGCCCACCCGCACTCCTTACTAGTATTTGAGCCAATTGGGGCTTTCACGCACACGCACAGAGTGTACGGCGCCTGCGCAATGCTCCACCAAGCAGCTGGAGTGTTGAGGAGTTGTCGCGGGCAGTAAGTAAGCATGCTCATACTGCACCCATGCTGCACCCATGCTGCACCCATGCTGCACCCATGCTGCACCCATGCTGCACCCATGCTGCACGCATGCATGTGATGGACGCATGGCCCTGTTGCACCATACCACTTACAATGGGATCCGGAACCAACCACTGCCCCCAACCCTTGGGCTGCAGTCCATTACTGGGGCATGGCCCATTGAGAACTGGGCTTCGGTAGTGGCTGTGAAAACAGTGGACTATACTTGTAGTGTGTTTCTTGTTTGATTCTAAAAGGCAGAAGCTTTTCTTAGAAGTCTTGATTGTTTCTTCCCAAGTTTCTCCTAAATTTGATACTAGACTTTAATTTTTAATAGGACAGGAATATTAAATTATGAAATACGGGGGGAACAGTCATGCTTACCTAATTGTATCTGTATCTGTATCTGTATCTGTATCTGTATCTGTATCTGTATCTGTATCTGTATCTGTATCTGTATCTGTATCTGTATCTGTATCTGTATCTGTATCTGTATCTGTATCTGTATCTGTATCTATCTATCTATCTATCTATCTATCTATCTATCTATCTATCTATCTATCTATCTATCATCTATTTATCTATCTATTGTTTACATTATTTGTGCTTAATAAACACTATGTTGTCTGGATATGTAATTTGCTTAACAGTACAGATTAGCAATAGCAATAGCAATAGCAGTTAGACTTATATACCGCTTCATAGGGCTTTCAGCCCTCTCTAAGCGGTTTACAGAGTCAGCATATCGCCCCAACAGTCTGGGTTCTCATTTCACCCACCTCGGAAGGATGGAAGGCTGAGTCAACCTTGAGCCGGTGAGATTTGAACCGCTGAACTGCAGATAACAGTCAGCTGAAGTGTCCTGCAGTACTGCACCCTAACCACTGCGCCACTTCGGCTCTTTCTTAATCTCCACCCCTTTTTTCCAACCACTGGTAAAATAAGTTCTATGTTTGATAATATTCTGTGTCTTTTTTTGTTCAATTTTCAATGTAAGTCTATCCATTTCTGCACAATCTAGTATCTTCCTACTTATCTCTTCATCTCGCAGAGTTTCTTCATTTTTCCAATGAAGGATATAATCCTCGCTGCTGTTGAAACATGCAATATTAAATATATACTACATTCAGTGGTGCATTAACCATTAAGCAGACTAAGCACGTGCTTAGGGCACCAGGCGAAAGGGGGCACCAAAAATTTGAGAGAGAGAGAAAAAAAACAATGAAGATTTGTACAGTATGTACAAAGGAGGGGAACCAAGATTTGTCAGTGCTTAGAGCACCAGCGAGCCTTAATCTGCCACTGACTATTTTACATTATTCTGTTAACTTTCTCCTGGCTCTGTGGACTCCTTCCTATAGAATTTACCTATTTTTTAGCTAGAAGAACCCAATGCACCACTCAAAAGCTGTCAGCCCAAAATAATTGTGCATGCTTTTACCAAGATGCTACAGGTTTTTTTTTAACGTTTTGCCTTTTGTAAATTGTTTTCACATATCTACCTTTATTTCTGTCTTTATTTAATTGATATGCTGCCACTGTCGAGCATGACTTCACACTATTATGGACAATCACTCCTTTTATAGCCAACATCATTTATCAAATTCTCTCCACCCATCAACCTCTGCCTTCTTTTTCTTCTGGTATCCCCTTGAAGGTCAAATCGTGCATTCTGATATGATTCTTTATATACAGTTTACATAAGAACCCTAAAGAGCATAGCATAAGAAGGGGGGGGAATGCACACCTGGAAGCCAAAGTAATAAATCCGATAGCTGATACAGAAGAAAAGCAGATGGAAAGGATTTTTGTGGTGTTCTTTCAGCAAAGAGCATTACAGTCTACTGACTGTTGATATTATTTTTGGCATGTTCCTTGGGCTGTGTGACGCTGATGGAAATAGATGTTTCCAAGCAGACTGTACAATGTGTTAATAAATCTGAATTGGTGAATTAGCCTTGATATGCCATATAAATACTAGTGACTAATGACGAACTGAAATTGCAGTTCTACCAGTACTGTAATCTGAGATACTCCAGGGGAGATATCTTCAGTAACAGGTTGCATGAGGCAGACAACAAGCAATTGACTGTAAGGGTATTTTCGTAAAAGTAATAGCAGCCCAGCTGGAGTCTGCCCTGGGTATTCAAACAAATGTGAGTCACTCTGAATGTTAATGAACGTTAGATTTTATAAGGTAAATAATTTAAGCTTCTAATTTGAATAATTGGATTATACTTGTTTGGTCCTTTCAACTAATTTTCTCTCCTTTTCCAGCAAAGTCATTATTGAAAGTTATAACTTTGAAATTGTTATCTCTGCTTTCCAGTTTAATTGCTGACATAACATAAAATTATTACTAAAATAATAACCTACGATGAATGACAATAAAAACATTTTGAGAGAGTTTACTTCCGCTTATACTGAAGAGCAGTGGGATGCCCTCTGGAATGAGCTGCCCCCGGAGCTTCGTATAATCCCCGATCTCCGGTCCTTCCAACGCGCCCTAAAAAGTTGGCTTTTCCAGCAAGCCGGCCTGGCCTGAACAAAACAAAATAAATGATTGATTATTGTTAATTTTAATGTAATTTTTTAAATGTTATTGTTAATCTTAATTGGGTTTGTTTTTGGATACTCTTATCTAATTTTCTTTTTAACTTTTGTAATATGTGTTTTTTTTAATGTTGTACGCCGCCCTGAGTCCTTTGGGAGAAGGGCGGCATATAAATCCAATAAACAAACAAACAATAAACAATCAGTGGTGGGGTTCAGGCTGGTTCGGGGGAACTGGTTGTTAAATTTCTGGCTGCCCTGCCTTTTCCTGCCTCACTCCTTCCAGAAATCCCCACATGTCTTGTTTTGGCTCCCAGGTAAGTGCAGGCCTACCACATCCCCCCACATCCCATTTTTGCTCCCAGGCTGCAGGGTGTGTGTGGGGAGGGGTGCAGCGCAGCCCCCTGTGGTCTGTTTTTGCTTTCAGGAGGCTGTAGGAAGGCCTACTAGGCTCAAATGGGGCATAGGGGTGCGGCGCAGCACCTCCATGGCCCATTTTTCCTCCCGAGGGGTGCAGGAAGCCAAGTGCTGCCTGTTACACCCCCTGGCCATGCCAACCATGGCCATGCCCACCCAGAACAAGTTATTACATTATTTGAATCCCACCACTGCTGAAGAGTTTTTAATCTTGTTAATCTCTATGCAATTCAGTAGAATTTGGTTCAAGGTACTCGTAGATATGTACTTGAGCTATGTTGTTTTCAATTTTGATGGGAATTTGAGAAAGCATTGGTGGCCCAGTGATTAGAATTCAGTATTGCCGGCAAACACTGCCCACAGTTTGGGGTTCAATCCTGATGGGGCTTAAGGACTTCCAACCTTCAGAGATTGGTAAAATGAGGATCCAGTTTATTGGGGATGATATGCTGACTCTGTAAACCATTTAGAGAAGGCTGTAAAGCACTGTGAAGTGGTATATAAGTCTAAGTGCTATTGCTGTTGCTAAAGGACTACCATACTGGAGTAATTCATATTTTAGCCAGACCAGAAAGATGCAAATTTAATTGCTGTGCACTAGCGGAAGCTATACATGGCAAATTAAAACACACTGTAAACATACAATCAGGATCTACGGTACTTTTTCAGGGATTTAGATTTCTTTTAAATCTAAACTCTTGCAAAACTCTCTTGAACTCTCTTCCCAGAAACGTACTTTGCTCTCCTGATTTAGGCTGGCAAAAACCATGGAAAATTCATCACAAATAACACAAAAACCAATAACTAACTTTATTCGAGTATGACTTAAGGGTGTGAAGCTCCACCTTCTGATGTCGCATGAATTAGGAAGTTGAATAAAAATTTGCAATAAATCTTTATATATGAGGAAGGATATGGTGCCTACAGCTTTATGTACAGGTAGCCCTCAACTTATGACCACAGTTGAGCTCAACATTTCTGTTGCTAACTGAGAACTTTGTTAAATGAATTTTACCCCATTTTACGATGTTTCTTGCCATGGTTTTAAGTGAATTACTGTAGTTGTTAAATTAGTAACACGGTTGTTAAGCAAATCTAACTTCCACATTGACTTTGCTTATCAGAATGTTGTAAAATGTGATCATATGACCCCAGGACACTACAACCAGTGACACAAACATCTGTCTTGGATTCTTATGTTTTTTCATCAAACTTCTGTTTCCCCATACAATTTCTTCATCTTTGTATCACACGGCTAGTAAATAGAGCTTAATTCTTGCCATGCTAAGGATTGCTGAATCTATTGGATTTAATCTGTGCTAATGGGTAAGAAAGTTAATCATTTTGAGTTTACCCAAATTGTCAGATTTGTCATAAAAAGAAGGAAACATAGTTGATTTATCAAAAATGAATGCGGGAAAGAACAAAATTAAATCCCCTCTCTCTCTTTATACAACCGTAGGCATGAACGAAGATGCCATAACAAAATGGTGAAAAACAAATATTTATTCCCACTCCTGATTCACCGAGGAACATTTCATGCCTTGCCACCATCTGCTTATTATAAAATAGTAGTATATTGTACTTTTCGCCATTAAAAAAGCATATATTTTTTTCTACAAAGAATTCGGATAGAACGTAATCAAACCAAAATAATTTTGTACGGAAACAAAAAGTAGACAACAAACAGAAAGTAGACAAGCCATTAAAATGGACCAACCTTTTCCAACTTTGATATAGTAATCTCTGCTACTTTCTGTAATTACAAATATATATGCTATACATATACCAGTGGTGGGTTATGACCGGTACGCCCCAGTACGGGCATACCGGTGCCCGCCAGGAGCATCAGGTACCGTTCCGGTATGGTGCTCTGGAGGGCCCACCAGCCCGCCATACTTACCTGTATTTGCAGTTTTTGGGGCTTCTGCGCATGCACATGGAATGTACGGCACTTGCACGATGTAAATCATCTCCTCTATATGAAATATCAGAGGTTCTTCTTTGACACTTTTTTGCCTTAAACTAAACTCCCATTATTATATCCTGATATTGAATTTCAGGATTTTTCTTTTATAGTTTGTCCTTGACATACAACTGTAATGAAGACTATAACTGCAGGGACCCAGGAACTGCAGCCAGCATAAAACAGAGGAGATAAGTGGTACAAACATTTCATAAATAAAAAAGTAAATTTGAAGCAAGGTTGTGTGTAGTTTTTAGGAAGTTTTTGTCCTAGCTTTGAACCACTGTTATATGGCCAGTCGTACCACGAGGACTACTTGTATATAATGTTGGAAGAAATGTCCATCTGGGTTCAGTTCCAAGTGGGAAGAAAGACACTGGAAACATGGAGACTGCTTGGAAAGATGGTTTAATAGTGGACAGAATTACATGGTTTGAGGCGTGGGCAAAAACGGGCAGAGATGCTGAGAGTGCCTGGGTTTTATGCCCTCTGTTGGGCTTTTGAATTTGAGCTTGCATTCTGATTGTTTGTCAGATTCCCATGGGGCCATACAGGGGTAACTTTGTAGGTTGTCTGTGTCCCAGGCTTGGTTGAGCCTTGCTGGGTGATGATGTAATGAAGGAGCTTTGGGCAATTTCTCCTATGGCTCTTTGTTATGTAGAATAGACTGGTCCAGACTTTAATGTCTCATTGATAAAGGTGGGGGGGGGGGACAAGTTTCTGCCTCCCTTTTAGGGGAAATATTCTGCCCTTTTAATATTTCTGAAAATATCTCATTTTCCTAAGAGGAAAGTAGGTGCTTACTTCCTACAATAAAGCAATTGGTCTGATGTTCATATTTTGGCCACAGACCATAAGAATGCAACCCAGCTGATTGCCAGTTCTCTTTGGCTATTATTTCCATGATTCATCATTTAGATAATGAACAACCTGGAAAAAGTTGCCCCAAACCTCTGCATTTCGCAAACTACAAAAAAATAACCTGGTTTATATGGACGCAAGTCACCATCTGCATCGACTTAACATGGGGCTGTGGCCACTGTATCGTGTGCTCTCAAGCAATTGTACATGAAACTGATTGTTTTTGTTTAATGGAGACTGGTGCAATTCCAGTGAACGGGCCCAGATTTTTAATCTCTTCCAGACTCCGCAAGGTTTTTAAAAAATTCCGTTTGCGCTGGTCCGCAGAGAGATTTCATGCAGAGTAAAAGCTTTTTACAGTCATAGCTGAGATGGATGAAACAAATCTAAAGCTGACTACAGTAACACAACTGTGTTTCTTCTGTTTTGCAAAGCTCTCGTTCTTTGATTACTTGTAGATGAAATATGTCAGAAAAGGGAGGGCGAACGAGAGAAAGGAAGAAAGAAGAGCTTCTTTAGGGCAAGCAGAGAGGCTGTCAATTCTACCCTCTTTATCAGATGTTTATAGCTAAGATCTAAACTCTGAAAGCAGGGGGTTATAATTTAATTGTAGAGGCAGCCTTTAGGAGATGAGGACAGGAACAGTGTTGCTGTAATAACTGTCAGTATCAGGAAAGAATTTATGGCAAAGTGTCAATCTCTTGAAAAGTAAAAGGCAGCTTTCCAACTGCCAGTGCCTATGGATAATAGAAGCAAGATATTCCTGGGGACCCAGCCAGCAAAACTCAAAGAAGTGGATCACTCTATTTCTCATTCTTATATGACCGTAACCAAGGAAACATTTTTAATCGATTTAATGGAAAGAAAAATGGAAAGCTCTTATTTTTATGATGAAAGCTTTTTTTGAGGCATGTGTCAGAGGTTAAAGATATGGTTGGGTATGTCCAAAGATGAGAGATTCTTATGGTCAAGGTTGTTAAAAAAAAACACCTGATTCTACCATATTATGGTGGGGAACAGAGGAAAATCATGTTGTAGATAGACTAGGACTTAAATCATGTTGTAAAGACAAAAAGTGAAAAGAAGAGCAACTATGATGATTTCTCAAATTTGATTTTCTATGAAATACATTTCTTGCAACTAAGATGATTAAGGTTCTGGAGTCAAAAACATTGAAAGAACAGTTGCAGGAATTGGGTGTGACTAGTCTAGTGAAAAGAAGGACTAGGGGCAACATATTATAGCAGAGTTCCAATATTTGAGGGGCTGCCACAAAGAAGAGGGGGTCAAGCTATGTTCCAAAGCACCAGAAGGCAAAACAAGAAACAATGCATGGAAAGTAATCAAGGAGAGAAGCAAGCTAGAACTTCGAAGGAGAAATTTCCTAACAGTGAGGACAATTAACCAGTGGAATGGCTTTCCTTCAGAAGTTGTGGGTGGTCCATCACTGGATGCTTTTAAGAAGATACTGGACAGCCACTTATCTGGAATGGTATATTGTTCTAACAGTCAGGAAATTTCTCCTTACTTCTAGGTTGCTTCTCTCTCTGATTATTTTCCATCCACTGCTAATCAAAGTCATTGCAGATAATTGCTTTATTCTGGAAAAAATTCTGTTTATGGGCAAACAACAATAAAGAAACTACTCAGAAGCAACTCTATGTGTCGTTCTTGGGTCTGACACTTGTAGTTGACCTCGGACCAGGGGTGGGTTCCTGCCAGTTCTAACCTCTTCTATAGAAGAGGTTCCACAAATCTACAGTGTCGTTTAGAACTGGTTCCAGCTCCCTCCCCCCGCCCGTCCGCACAACATCAAGATGAAGAGCGAGAGGAGGAATTCTGGGAGTTAAAGTCCGCAAGTCTTAAAGCTTTCAAGTTTGAACACCCCTGGAATTTTTTCTAAAGGGTTAGGGGTGCAAGGGTCTTGTAACTTGACAGCTTTAAGACTTGCGTGCTTCAAATGCCAGAGTTTCTGAGCCAACATTTTGGTTGCTAAGCAAGAGCGTTGTTAAGTGAGTTTCACTACATTTTACAAGATGGCCATGCCCACCCAGTCACATGACTGCCAAGCCACTCCCACCCAGTCACATGACTGCCAAGCTACTCCTACCAAGTCACATGGCCGGCAAGCCACTCCCACAAAGCAGGCCACACTTATAGAAGAGGTTCTAAAAAAGATTGAAACCCACCACTGCCTCGGACCAAGGAACCAAAACTATATCTACTGACTTTCCTAGTTTCCCAAAACTAGGACAGATTTCTTGGCTTACCTCCACCTATAGCTATTCGTCATTTTATTGTGTGTTACAAATACTATAACAACACCCCAGCTGCTCTTTTTTGTGGAATAGAGAAGCAGTGCCACTTGATGCATGTTGAATTTGAATGCTATCATTATTTTTCTTGGGGATTAATGTGTCATTGTATGATTGGCTGTAAATGTTTGCTTTAGTTTCTGTATAATTTTTAAGGCAGTTTTAAAGTAAAGATTGTCCATTTCTTTGCTCAGCACAGAGCAGTGGTGGGATTCACAATTTTTTACTACCAGTTCTGTAGGCGTGGCTTGGTGGAGTTGGTGTGGCTTGATGGGCATGGATGGCTTGGTGGGCATGGCTTGGTGGGTGTGGCAGGGGAAGGATACTGCAAAATCTCCATTCCCTCCCCACTCCAGGGGAAGGTTACTGCAAAATCCCCATTTCCTCCCAATCAACTGGGACTCAGGAGGCTGAGAATAGATGGGGGAGGGGCCAGTCAGAGGTGGTATTTACTGATTCTCCAAATTACTCAAAGTTTCTACTACCGGTTCTCCAGAACTGGTCAGAACCTGCTGAATACCCACCTCTGGCACAGAGGATTTTGAAATGTGGTTGAATGTGTTTAATGGCAAATCCCACAACAGAGTTCCTTGTTCTGAGTGAGATTTGAAAAAAGCTAGTTGTACTCTCTGGTTTTCGTCAAGGAACACTAAGGAGGGAATTAACTTCCATTTAGGAAGCACATTTTGAAAATATGTGGCATCTCTTCTGCAATACTATCCTGAACAAATCATGGCCTATCTAGGTGAAAAGCTAATATACAAATATTAGTATCAGTGTAGCATACATATCCAACCTTTTTTTAATCCATTAAACTATGGCCTCTAACAAATTATGGCATTTAAAACACCACTGTGAAAATTTAATGCAGATGAATCGGGTGTCTATTGCCAACAGTCTTTAAGCCCCAAAAATGCTTTGGTTTTTAAAACTTCAATTTAGACAAATATTTAGAATACACAAGGTACCTTTGCTCTGGCTAAAAACATATATATATATATGTCCATGAACAAGTATTGGAAAAAGAGCCAAAGAGATAACTGTTCTGGCATGTAATCAATTATGGAAGAGTTTGGGCCAAGATTCCAAGGACATAAATGTCCCAGATTAGTAATTCCATATATTCAAAGGCTGTAAAATCTTTCCTGACATTTATTGTTATATTGCAAAGTACTTGGCAAAAATGAGGGCTTAGAGACAACCATACAAGCTTGTGCTATTTAAAAAAAAATATATCCAAGCTTTGTGATGTGCAAAGGAAAATCCTAATAGTAGCATCCTTTTGCAAATTTTCATTTGGATCTATTGAACTATGAGGCACAATGCTGGAGATTTTAGGTTTTAAAGCATCAGGATATAAAACAGGAGGCCATGATTTCTAGTCCTGCTTTAGGCATGAAGCCACTGGGTGACTTTGAGCCAGTAAGTCCTAGGACAAATGGAGCCGAGGTGGCGCAGTGGTTAGGGTGCAGTACTGCAGGCCACTTCAGCTGACTGTTATCTGCAGTTCAGCGGTTCTAATCTCACCGGCTCAAGGTTGACTCAGCCTTCCATCCTTCTGAGGTGGGTGAAATGAGGACCCAGACTGTGGGGGCGATATGTTGACTCTGTAAACCGCTTAGAGAGGGCTGAAAGTCCTATGAAGCGGTATATAAGTCTAACTGCTATTGCTAAATGGCAATCAATTTCCAAAATCTTGCAAGGAAAACTCCAAGGAATTGTCCAAGTGGTTGCCAAGAGTCAACACTGACATAAAAGCCCAATAATCATAACAATAAAATACCTGAGGAACAATGCAAATCTAAGGAAGGCTAAACATTATTGTAGCAAAGTCCTCGTGCCCCAGGTAAAGCCATCCCTTGCTTAAGAAGAAACTGTGAGTTCAGGACTACCACAGCGATGTTTCTTTAGAAGTAGTGATTCTATCCAGAGTCGTTACTAGGATCAAAGCAAGTGACAGAATATGGTAGATTCTACCATCTCTATTAGAAGCTTGTTGTAGACTAATGGAATGAGTCCAACTTTGTGAAGACAATGGATTGCTGTCAATCACAACCAAGACAAATAGGTCTCAAACAGGATCTCATACTACATCAATGCCACACTATCTACCCAGAAACTGAATGCCTCTTTAAAAACTAATCTTTTGATCACGCATGGTCCCTATAAAGTGGCCACCTTGGTTTTGCCTTAAAGGGAGACTCTATTTGACATATGAGATGTTAAAAATTTTCATTCATCAAAAATTATACTTCTCGTTTTGGTGTTGAAAGCCACATTGTGTTTAGGAGCACAACCCATATGCATACTTTGGTCAGATCTGTGAGATTGTCCTTTAAACTTTGTGTTTGGTGTGTGTGTGTGTGTGTGTGTGTGTGTGTGTGTTTGATGCAGACTTTAGAATCAGGATAGAGTTGGAAGGGGCCTTGAGGTCTTCTAGTCCAACCCTCTGCTCAAGCAGGAGACTCCATACCATTTCAGACAGGTGGCTGTCCAGTCTTTTCTTAAAATTCTCCAGTGATGAAGCACCTACAATCTCTGAAGACAAGCTTTTCCACTGGTTAATTGCCCTCACTGTTAGAAAATTTCTCCTTAATTCCAGGTTACTACTCTCCTTGATAAGTTTCAATACATTATTTCTTGTCTTGCTTTCTGGTGCTTTGGAAGATAAGTTGATCTTCTCTTCTTTATGGCGGCCACTCAAATACTAGAAGGCTGCTACCGTGTCACCCCTTCTATTCTTTAGACAAGTAACACCCAATTCCTGCAACTGTTCTTTAAATGTTTTTGTCTCTAGGACCTTAATCATTTTGGTTGCAAGAAATGTATTTAATAGAAAATGAAATTAAAAAAAATAATCTTAGTTGCTCTTCTTTGCACTTTTTCTCTTTACAACATGATTTAAGTCTACTTCTATCTACAACATAATTTTCCTCTGTTTCCCACCAAAACATGGTAGAATCAGTGGTTTTTAGAAACCTTGATCATAAGAATCTCTAATTTTTGGACAACAGACTACTCAACCTTATGCTCAACCTTTTACTAACAATATTTGCTTGAATTGTAGATAAAGGTTAGCCTTTCATTATTTATAGAAGTTACTATTATTGTAATTTTAGAAAGACACCAAAGAGAGTTAAAGTTTTGTAATAAAGTTCAGCATTATTTCATCTAAGGCTGCATTGTAAATTGCATAGTGTTATGGTCTTTAAACAATATGCAATTCTTTATATGCAATACATAGTAAATAGAACCTTTTTTTAGTTGATCTTGTTGCCCTGAAGCAGTTTCTAAATTGAACATATAAAATAGGTTTTTTTTTTTTAATGGGGTGGTGGTGGATTGGATAAATGCAGTTCTTCACTTGAAACATGCTATGGTTCATTTGTTCTTATAAAATTAACCTTATTTGTTTATTGCCTCGATTTTGACAGAATCTGGGCATCAAGAAAGCATGCAGTGCAAAATAAGATAAGATAAGATACTTTATTTGTATGCCGCCCTTTTCCCTGGGGGGACTCAGGGCAGCTCACAGTTCAGGGGGAGGGGAGGACAAACCAAGTTACATATAAGACAATACATCATTAAAAGCACAACATTCATACTATTCGGGCAGGGTTAAGGTCTTTAGCCCCAGGCCTGTCGGGACAGCCAGGTTTTAAGGGCTATGCGGAAGGTCTGGAGGGTGGTGAGGGTACGAATCTCCATGGGGAGTTCGTTCCATAGGGTCGGAGCTGCCACAGAGAAGGCTCTCCTCCACGTGGTTGCCAGTCGACATTGACTGGCTGATGGAACTCGGAGGAGGCCTAATCTGTGGGATCTAATTGGTCGAGTGGAGGTGATTGGCAGTAGGCGGTCTCTCAAATAAAATTGAGTGGGTTTGTGAAAGATGCCAGAAGGAGATAAGAGAAAATTTATACTGAAAAGGTAGAGGGTTTGCTGCTTGGACAGGGATTGGCCTACAACAGTGGTTCCCAAACTTGGCAACTTTAAGACTTGTGGACTTCAACTCCCAGAATTCTCCAGCCAGCAGAGTTTGGGAACCACTGGCCTACAAGACCTCCAAGGTCCCTTCCAACTCTGTTATTCTGTTATCCTGTTAGACAGCTGGTTCTCAACAATCATTTGTTTAGCAACTGTTTGAATTTGCAATGGCACTGTAGAAAGTGACATATGACCAATCCTCACAATTATGATTATTGCAGCATCCATTTTGATCCCGAGGATCAAAATTTGGGTGCTTGGCAACCAGCATGTATTTTAGACCGTACAGCATCCTGCACGATTTGATTGCCATTTACAACCTTCCCAGCCAACTTCCAATGAGCAAAGTCAATGGGGGAAGCCCAATTCACTTAATGATTGTATGATTCCTTTAACAACTGCAGTGATTTTGCTTGACAATGAAATTGGGGATCACTCACTTAACAAGTGTCGTCCTTGGCACTAGAAATTCTGGTTCCCATTGTAATAACAAGTTGTGGACTACCTGTGGCCAGATAAGATTGTTAATGATCAGAACTATCAGACCAGAGACTTAGAATCTGGAAAGACCTGTAGAGGGCAGTATTTTTTTTTGTTTCACTTTGCTGCCACCTAGTAGTCATACAGATTTTGCAGCCCAGTGTCAACTCTGAAGCTAGCCTGACCGAGGCCATCTTGGAGGCTTCAGAGCTGCCACTCTGAGGTGCTGAGGGATAGGGAGGGGAGAGTAGAGATAGCTGGGTTTTTGTAGCCAAAACAAAATAGTTTCCCCTGTGAAGCAAGGACATTCCCACAGGTGGCTGAAGAGAGAAGGAGTGAAATTTCCAAGCAACCAGACAGCACCTTGATTTGACGATGTGACTGGTTGTTTGGAAAAGGGGGAAAAACTTCTACTTTTAATTAGGTGAAAACCGCGGGAACCTTTAGAGTCGTTTTTCACTGGCTTGTGCCAATGATATGATATATCCAATAAACACATTCTTTGAGGAAACTGCTTGCTATGGGTATATTACTTGGAACCCTGACATTAAACCAACTCGACGAGGCAAGCAGTTCTTCCTCAAAGAAAACCCTGCCACCCAGATCTAGCGGTGCTATGTAGTGACTTACTCAGTGGTGAAATTAATTATTTTTTTACTACCGGTTCTGTGTCTATTGCTTGGTGGCTGTAGCAGGGGAAGGATATTGCAAAATCTTCATTCCCACCCCACTCTGGGGTCAGCCAGTGGTGGTATTTGCCAGTTCTCCAAACGACTCAAAATTTCTGCTACTGGTTCTCCAAAACCTGTCAGAACCTGCTTAATTTCATCCCTGGATTAACTCCAACAGAGAGGTAGGATTACAACATTGAAAAGCAACTTCAGTGTATCCAGGAAACCACTAGATTTTCCCAGACTGTGCTAGAATGTCCTTTGGGTCAAATTGCAATGCAAATCTTGGTAGGACAGAAGTTTGATTCTATCCTCTGCTTTAAGAAGAATTTCCCAGTGTGGTTGTTTATTTTTAATGTTGGCTTTCTGACCAGGGAAGGAAGTAATTTACTGCAAAATATCATGAATCAATGTTAAATTAATTTTTAAATTTCGAGCATGTGGAGAAAAAATGTAAGGAAAAAAGCAACTCCATGTGAAAGAGCGAACCCACTGCAAGGCATAGACTGCCATCTCTGAAGGCCAATAATTCAAGCGCTTTCGTTTTTATTCCATTTTAAAACTCTTTTGGGAAGCATTTAGAGGTTTAGTCACAAAGCAGCTGCTGAGCCCTAAACTTCCTCAAGATGGGAAAGGGCTGATCCCAATAAATATGTAGCTTCTCAGCTCAGACTCTTCATATCTGACCTACTTTAGAAGAGATCTCTCAGCAGCACCTCAGAGTGATCAATTCCCCCCCCCCCAAGCAGTTCAATCCATGAGATGTCTAATATTGTTTCAGATGACATAAAACCTTCCTTTCATGAGAGTATTTCCCAGGTGGTGTTCATAAAAACATGCCAATGCCTCTTCTGGCAGAGTACAATTCAAAAGCTTCCATGCAGCTGAGTATCTCTTGGGAGAAACAATATCAAACCACAGCTACAAACATTTTCTTGTGTGATAAATCATTACTGTGATCTATCTGTCTAAATGTAACTGTCATTTGGTTATCATAGGTCTTTTTTTTTGATAATGAGGGTGGTGGTGCAAGAGAGGCTAAAACCAGAGGTGGTATTCAGCTGGCTTGGGCCGGTTTACCCAAATCGATAGTGGAAATCCACCCTCCCATTTGCCCACCTGCCCTGGCTCTATGCCATTTTATTTAGGAACTTTTGAAACTGGCATATGTGCGGAAGGCGCACGCACGAGCAAAGCACATGCATGGAAGGCAGTGGTGGGTTCTGGATCCCGTTCCAACTGGTGTGGTTGGAACTGGCCCGGTGTTGTCCACATGGATGTGCATGCACCATCTTATCGCCTCCACGATGCTCCAGCTGCTCAGTGGAGCATCGCGCAGGTGCTGTACGCGCTGTGCATATGGTGTGGAAGCGCCGAAGATTTGGGTGGGTGGGTGGGCCATCCGGAGCACCGTACCATACCGGTATCTGCTGCTCCGGGCAGGCTCTGGTACGTCAGTACTGGGGCATACCGCCTGCAACCCACCACTGATGAAAGACACACACGTGAGCAAAGCACATGCATGGAAGGCACGCATGCGAGCAAAGTGCATTCGTGGAAGGCTGGGTGCATGCGCAGAAGGCACCTGCCCACCCACTTGGTAATGAAATATGCAACCCACCACTGGCTAAAATACTCTTAGTACAACGTTGGCATCTTTAAGACTTATGGATTTCAACTCCCAGAATTGGAAAAAAAAAAGGGATGGACACTCTTGTCTAAGGAAACACAATATGTTTCTTCCTACTTCCTCAAGCTTTTTTCTTCAGTTTTCTTCCTTTTAGAAGAATAAAGATTCAAATCAAAATAGCAATTATTTCTAGGAATATAGGAATGGGGTGAGATAAGAGGTGTCCTTGTGAGTAACTATAAAGCTGTGGGGTTTTGTGTGTGTGTGTGATGTCATCTGCATGTATGAATGAAGTGGAGCTGGTAATGTGATGGCCAATTAAGTCATCTTGATGGGAGCATCAGATCCTTTAATGTTGATATCAAGTAGACATCAATATTTTTTTGTGATATCTTGATTGGCCCAGTTGTAATCGGGTTTCTTTTCTTTTTCATGTTCAGAACAGACGAATTCTTTAAATATCTATAATTTTGAATCCAGCCTCAGAGACATTTTCTTGATTATTATTTTTTTCAGTTTTAAAATTTAGCATGTATGAATTTTGGCTTTCAGAGGAAAAACAGAAAAAATAAATAAAAAGAAAAAGCTAACCTCTTATGGCATTTGGAACAAAACAGAAATCTTCTCTGTCCTATTCAATTTCTCTTCTCCCTTAAATGCTGTTGACCCAAGGACTCTGGCTACTTCAAGCATCATCTAGAACAGGGGTGTAAAACTCCCAATCCGTGGCCTGGATGCATCACACACTGGCCACGTCCACGCCTGGTTTAGCGAAGGGGGGGGAAGTCGTGATACATCACATGACACCACCGTGATGATGCAAGTTTGACACCCCTGATCTTGATTTTCTCTTTTCTGCTGCTACAGCCAACAACACTCTATCCACCAAACACCATGTCTTCCCTCCATCTGCCATTCCTTAGGGGGGGGGGGGGGAAATCACTTCATAGTCCTGTATGGCATAACCTTTTCTCAGTTATTTCTTAACCCCATCTGAACTTACCAGCTTTTATTTCCATACAAGGTATGGCCAATATGTCAAGATAGTGTCAGGGTTTCGAGTAATGAATCCATAGCAAGCAAGACTCTGAGGAAGGTAGATTCCTCAAAGAATACTTTTATTGGAATTATCATATTGGCAAAAACCGACTCTGAAGTCTCCCACGGTTTTCACCTAATTAAAAGTAAAAGGTTTTCTACTTTATCAAAACAATCAGTCACATGGTCCCATCATGATGCAGGCTGGCAGCCAGATCATATCATTCCACCTTCCTTTGAGCAGGTGTGAGAATGTCCTTGGTTCCCAAGAGAAAAGATGTTGTTTTGGCTACAGACATCCTTCTATCTCAATTCCCCCTCAGCTCCAGGATGGCCACACTGAAGCCATCAAAATGGCTTCAGTTAGCTCAGCTTCAGGGTTGACAGATAGAGGTTGCTGTGATCAAAGCTCTTCCTGTTGTTCCATTTCTGTTGCATCATAAAAGGCATCTTGATCTTTTTTTAACTTTACTTATGGGCAGCCCTATTTTCTTAGCTTCTTTAATCCCCCCCCCCATGTTTCTAGACCAGCAAGAGTAGCCACAGAACAAAACAATATATTTTTATGTTAGCATAAACAAACAAAAATGTTAAATTTGCTCCACCATTTCTTTTTATGCACGGAAGACAAGAAACATCCTTGCAAGGCCATATCTCCAAGTTTTATTACTTTTTGACAGCCAATAAGCATTAAAAACAACATATTAATAAGCCACATTGGGACTATGTACAGTTTCTATCCTGGCTAAAAAAAGTTTTACTTTAATTCACATCCTTGTTTCTACACATGTATGTGAACAATGCATGTGATACTCAATTCCTTTATCCATCCATCCATCCATCCATCCATCCATCCATCCATCCATCCATCTATTTGATGATGATCAAATATGATGATCATTCATCATATTCGAAGAGGACTTTGACATCTAACAGATTGTGGGCTGTCCATGATGTGTCGGCAGACATGAAATGTTCTCCCACATGTTCATTGTTGCAGCATTTGCGACTCTATCTATCTATCTATCTATCTATCTATCTATCTATCTATCTATCCATCCATCCATCCATCCATCCATCCATCCATCCATCCATCCATCCATCCATCCATCCATCCATCTATATATCTAGCTATCTTTCTATCATCTATCATCTATCTATTATCTATTATCTATCATTCAATCATTCAATCTATCTATCTATCCATTCATCCATCTATCCATCCATCTATCCATCCATCTATCTATCATCTATCTATCTATCTATCTATCTATCTATCTATCTATCTATCTATCTATCTATCTATCATCTATTATGTATCTATCTATCTGTTGTCTGTCTATCTATCATCTATCTATTTATCATCTGTCTGTCTGTCTATCTATCTATCTATCTATCTATCATCATCATCATCATCATCATCATCATCATCATCATCATCATCATCTAACTATCTAGCTATCTATCATAGGACTCTGGTGGCTAAACATGGTTAGGACATTGGGTTGGAGGTTAGCAAGTCCAGGTTCGAGACCTGAATGGTAGCGTGGAATGAAGGTTGAGCCCTGTGCTCCAGCTCCTGCAAGGGACATTTAATAAACTCCCAACTGGGCAATGATGATGTCACGGCTAATGCTTTCAACCCGAAAGTGCCTCAGTGCTAAATCAAAATCTATCATCTCTTTTCTCTCCCTCTCCCTCCCTCCCTCCCTCCCTCCCTCCCTCCCTCCCACCCTCCCTCCCTCCCTCCCTCTCTTTTTCTAGGCTTACATAACCATCCCTAATTAACTGAATGATATTTCTAGCATAACCAATACAAAATACATAAATATGCATACAAAGTGTAATATTTTTCAGAACTCTAGAGTCAGTATTACAGGGAAGAGAGAAAAGGAAATGCTTAATTTTAATCCAATTGGATGTTTTCACTTGGATCAATATGATTATAATCGTTCTTTGCATACTTAAGCTTGTGTTCTTTAATATTTTGGAACTTATACTCATCCCATCCTTCATTGTGAAATATCAATAGCTGAATATTGAATATACAGAATGAAGTTTTATGCGAAAAAATAGGCATTTGGTTTATTTCAACTTAATAGAATTGAAGGAAGCACCCAAACGGTTTAAAAAAGCAGAATGGCTGAAAAGCTAGCAAGTTGTTTGCTTTTGCACAGACTATCTTTTGATTAGCTGAAATGATTTAAGAGGAATCTTGGGAATGATCCTGCTCAACTATTAAAGTGATGCCATGTTTCCAACGATAAGGAGTTTTACAGCTGAAGGATCACCTTTTTAAAAGCCTTATCTTCCTTGCAGTGACACTAGATGGCGCAGTAGAGCAACTTTACGGCTTTTTGGGCGCAGTGAAGCTAAGCTGTTGATAATTATTTCAAAAGTGCCGTGTTTGGTTCAAGTACCGTCACAAAATCTAACAAATTAATTCTGGCACCAGCTTATGAGGACCAGAACTCTCTCATCAAACGGGGAAAAATATTATCATCTGTTTGCAGACAAAAGACAAGAAAAGGATTCAGAGGGAAGAAGCAGACTTTTGGATATGGTTATTAATCAGAAAAGCAAATCTAAACATCTAAGCAGGTAAGAGATTGTCCCACTGTGCACACATATCATCCACGCCCAAAGAATTAAACTGAGGCAGAAATGATCAATTTCTGACCTGTGATGAGTTAGTTAACCAAGACTGTAGCTTCCTATCAAGCCTCTTCTTGGCAAAAGCTCCTGTATTTCTTCCTTAATTCTCTCTCTTCCGTTCCCCTTTTAATCATGCCTCTATCCAGTCGCAGTGAGTTCCACAGGATTGCACTCACTGTGCCTGAAAGGGAAGATTTGCAGCTGGAGCTGCACCAAAAGGGAAGCCAGCGAAAGCAATCCACTAATGGAACAGAAGTTGCCTTCAGAAGTTGTGGGAGCTTCATCACTGGAAGCTTTCAAGAAGAGATTAGATTCCCATCTGTCAGAAATGGTGTAGAGTCTCCTACTTGGGGGGAGGGAGACAGTTGGACTTGATGACCTACAAGGTCCCTTCCAACTCTGTTAATCTGAATCTGAATCCAAGCCTGGATAGCTCCTTCTTTCAGTCAACCGTGGGTAATCTTCAATTTGCCACAGCTGAGGACAAAATTTCTGTTGCTAACTAAGACAATTGTTAAGTGAGTTTTGCTCCATTTTACAGCCACAGTTGTTAAGTGAGTCACGGCAGTTGTTAAGTGAGTCATACCTTTGTTAAGTGAATCTGGGTTCTATTGTAATGTGTGGGTTGTTGTTGTGAGGGAATTGACATGCAGGAGCCATATGCAAGACAGATCTTTATTTTAACATAGGTGACAAGCGATTCAAACGTTCCCTGCAACTGTCAGGGTATTTATACTAGCACTCAGACCAACTGTCAAAACGACCAACCAATCAGGTCGCAGCTGGTATTTGCATATTGAATATGCAACACTCCTTCCCCCCAGTTCTAAAGACCAAATGACCAGCCAATCACGTCGCAGCTGGTATTTGCATATTCAATCTCTCTCCTTCCCCCCAGTTCTGCTGTTTCAAGATGGTGGTGAGTCCTTCGAAGCTAAATTTTAGAACCAGGAAAAAAAAACAGGTCCTTTGGAATCTTTGCAGCAGGGAGGCTCTCGTTGTGTTGTAGCTCTCGTTGGTTCGAGAAGCAAGCGGTGGCCTTTGCAGCGGAAGGAGGCTCATGGTGTAGAGGACAGTCTGGTGTATGTTGTGAGTGTGCTAGTGTTGGAGAGGCTTTAGACAGGCTGAGAGAGCGTAGCCGGTGGTGCTAGGTGGCAGCTTGGAGAACGAGGCTGTTGTTGAACGCAGCGGTTGGAACGAGGCGGTTGGAGTGCCATAGGAATAGCTGGTGGCAGTCATGCCGTAGGAACAGCTGGTGGCAGGCAGGCAGGCAGGCACAGCTGGCGCAGTTTAGCCATCACGGTCCATAGCTCGTCCCTGAGTAGCGGCGGCGGCTCCAGTCGAGGTTAAGCGTAGGAAGCCTGTCCCTCGGACGGATGGAGGCCGCGCCTGGGAGCTTACTGAGGTTGGCTACAACCGGAGGCCCACGGCGGTGGGTACTGCTGTTGATGTCGCTTGCTGGCCATAGCGGCGGCCCTGACAGGCCCTCAATGTAGGAAAGAAATTTTTTTTCCTGCGTTCACTGCGTTCACGTTGGCTGATGTTGTTAGGCTCTGCGGGAATCGCATATCAATCCCATCCTCATCGCCATTATTGTAACGTGTGGGTTGTTGTTGTGAGGGAATTGACACGCAGGAGCCATATGCAAGACAGATCTTTATTTTAACACAGGTGACAAGCGATTCAAACGTTCCCTGCAACTGTCAGGGTATTTATACTAGCACTCAGACCAACTGTCAAAACGACCAACCAATCAGGTCGCAGCTGGTATTTGCATATTGAATATGCAACAGGTTCCCCGTTAATTTTGTTGGTCAGGACACAAAAAGGGATCGCATGCAACCCAATACATTGAAACCACCATAAACACATACCAGTTGCTAAGCGTCTGAATTTTTATCACATGATCATGGGGATGTGCCAATGGTCGTAAGTGTGAAGAAGGGCATCAGTCACATTTTTAAGTGCTGTTGTAACTTTGAATGGTTACTAAAAAATGCTGTAAATCAACAGTAACCCATAGTTACTGCCAATTTTTATTGAAAGGCTCACTTCTCTAATCCATTGTTTTACATCTATACTCCCTTTAAAATTTTGCTATTGTAGCATGGCAAATTTTATATCTGCTCATAGAAATGTATTTGCATCAATTTTGTGTTCCCAGTTTCATTTGTGCTCCTTGGTAGTCTTTTATTTAAGTGTCCTTTTCAGAACTCTTTTTAAAAAAAGCATAAATATCGTATAGTATAGTTTTCCGTATAACACTGAAATGAAAAGTTAGGAAGACTGTTAAGAGTTGGTTGTTTCAGGAAGCTTTGGGAGGTAAAATGGATTTGCTGTTATGAAATTTCTGATTGTTTGTAAGGACACCATTTTCTTGGCACAATAGCAGTAATGATTATCAAGAACTATTGTTACAGACTTTTTTGAACCTTTGTGACAAAGGTGAAATATATACAATGATGAGAGCAATGAATTGCAAGTAATGTAATTTATAAGCCCGAGCAGTGAATAAAATATAGAATGTGTTGTTTATCATAGATTGTACATTGTTGAGTAGGTGTCTAAATGTTCACAGAGAGCATATAGTAACAAAATGACAAAAATATACATATATTCTGTCCAAGATGTGGTAAGGAGAAATGAAACAGCCTGATATTTCATAAACTTACTAGACTTTGTATATAAGAGCACAGAAGGATTTTTAGAGAACTGCAGATGTGAGAGGATAATAATTAACACTGTCCATCTATTTCCACCTTGGTCACTGGTAATGATATCATTAGAGTAGGTAATTTAAAAACTGGCCATCAACTTCATCTGTTTATCCAATAATTACTATATGACAGAAATGTTGATAGTCTATTCAGTGCCTCCAGGGTGTTGTTTTTTTTTAAGTTCATTAGCTGACAATTTTAACTGCAAGCAGAGTTTGTTATTCATATTTTTATTTTAAGGGAGCTTCAATGAAGCAAAGTAAGAGCAAATGAAATGTTGAGCAAGAATGACTACTAAGGCACTTCAAAATACAGCCAGGCCTACCATTGATCAGAATAAGACAGCTATAAGCAACTGCTTGTTGCAAGAAGAACCAGCTGTAGCCTTCTGGTTCTTCTCTGTTATGTTTTGATCAATTTGTCTTGTTTCCCCTACCTATGCTAACCTGCTGGCCTTAATGTCTGTCAACAGCACTTATATGAAATGCAACTACCAATCCAGATGGGATAAATTCTCGGGCTAGTCAAAATGCCTTGGGTCAATCTTGACTCAAAATCTTGCAAAAAAAATGTTACTTTGTTTTAGCAAAGACTTAGCAAATGCAAAAGTTAATTGAAGGCAAACTACTTGCAATTAGAACTGGCATTTTAATTGCACCAAAGCTGGAAAAGCTGGTCCTATTATTGTACTTTACAGAAGAAAGGTGGATTAAATGAGAGTATTTAGGTTCTTTTAACTATTCTAAGTTTTTTTTCCTTTTTTTAAGCTGGGATAGCTGAGGCTTTCCTAGTAACTAAATTAGAAGATGAGCAAGTGACTGTGTGATCAACCACAATATCATCATCATCAACAACAACAACAACAACAACAGACTTTATTGATATCGCTGTACCAGGATATGCCAGTCGAAGAAAAAGAACTGGAAAAAATCACAAAATATCGCAACCTGCCCATCGAAATTACATGATTATGGATGTAACAGTGATGTAACATGTAACAGTGATAACCATTGTCATCAGGGCACTTGGCACCATGTCCAAGAATTTTACAAAACACATCAAGAAATTCCTGCAATAATACCAGCGGACCTGCAAAAAAACTGTGGTAATTGGAATATCATATATTTTAAGAAGATACTTGGTTGATACCTAGGACGCTGGCAGCAACCTGTATCAACCATGAGCACCAGCCAATGGTATTTGTGACACATTTTAAAATGTTCAGTTGACTGAGTTTCATGTTTAATGAACAAAAGAAATAATAATCATAATAGCCTTTATTGTCATTGTACATAATGTATACAATTAAATTGGTTTAGCCTCTACTGGTGCAACAGAAAATACAAGACATCATGAATAGAATAGAGAATAATCCTCATACAAGTAATTGGGGGGAAAAAACTAGTCATATGTTTCCATATGTACCTGGAGTGATTGTGATTGTGTTTAGGAGTCTGACAGCCCATGGGTAGAACCTGCTTTTAAACCTGTTTGTCCGGCTGATTATACTTCGATGTCTTCTGCCCGATGGTAAAAGTGAAAAGAGACACTGACCAGGGTGTGAATCATCCCTAAGTATCTTCCTTACTCTGCTGAAACAGCGAGACCTGGAGATGTCATCCAGTGGTGTTAGAGGACAACCAATGGTTTCTTGTGTCAAATTAATCACTCTCTGTAGTGCCTTCCTGTCCATGGCTGTTAAACCAGCATACCATACTGTTATACAGTATGTGAGGACCGATAGAAAGAAGTAATCAGCTGTTGTTCCACCTGATTTTTCTGTAGGACTCTAAGGAAATGAAGTCTCTGTTGAGCCTTACTAACCACCAGGGACATGTTGTTTTTCCAGGTGAGATCTTGACTAATGAGCACTCCCAAGAATTTTAAAAAGGACACCCTCTCCATACAGCAGGTTCCTCTCTGCTTGTGGAAATCCAGCTCCATCTTCTTTGTCTTGCCAGTATTTAGATGTAGGTTGTTTTTTGAACACCATGTGGATACCTTCTGGACTTCTTCCCTGTATGCTAGGAAGAACATTTTCAGTAATGTTCAAGTATTAGTTACTTTCAGAGGCCCATATAATTCTTATCGTAGAAATAGTAGGATGCAAATAATTCCAGTGAAGAACGTGGAACAATCATTTACAGGTTACAAACTATTTATTAGGACTATCCAGACTTTGAAATGATTAGAATGAAGTGCTTTAGACGTAGATAGAGCACAGCATATTTCAGCTATTCATTAAGGGAGACTGGTCTTTTTCATATATACAGTATGTTTGAAATCTCAGATGCTATTGCTTCTTTTATCAAATTTGAGTAGAAGTCTGAAAATGGCCAGGCTTCTTTAATGAATAGCAAACAGGTGATGTTCTCATTGCAAAGTCCAAAGTACGCCTTCCAAATAAATGACAACGCATGAAAAAAAAACCCTTCACTATTTATAAAAACACATATTTTGAAGGGTTCCCAGATGATGTAAACCATGGCTGAAACATTGACATTGTGCCATATTACAAGAGTTCTCCTAAATGAAAACATTGATGCGGGTTTAATTTCTGAATGAGTTAAAAAAGCTGAATCAATCCAATTCATACTTCTGAGTCTGTTTAGAGAACATGTGTTTGACAATGAACACATCATGTATGAACCTATCATATCTTCAAACTGGGTGCGAAGCTTTCAAATAAATTTGAAGACCCTAATTTGATTCAATATTTTAAATTGCTTTGAAATTTGGTCTGGCATTTTAAGTCAAGTTGAGTCAATTATCTCAAAAATCAATCTCTGCATCCCAGTATATCCAGGAACAACTATTAAGGTCAAATTTTAAAGGCCACTAGAATCCTCCAATGTTGCAATTATTTAATCATTTTTCTACAAATGTCCCCGAGATAAATATAGTATTAAAAAGTATTCCAGTTGTATTCTTTTTTTTTTCAGAATGTCCTGGCCATTATTTTGAGCTGGGAAAAGTAAAATGGCAATTGGTATAAAAACATAAACAAAGAACATTACTGGCCAAATGTTTCTACATCATTTACAATCCATTTAACTAATATAATATCTATAATGTGAAGGAGAAAAAGAAAAATAACAACTATGAGTTTAGGCCAATCTTCTGAAACGGATGCATTAAGCTCAATGTAGCAGTGACAGTGTATTCTACATGTATCCAGAACATTAAAAGATTAAAAGATAAGAGCCATGATGAAATGAATGCAGTATTGCAGGCAAACACTGCCTACTGCCAGGAGTTTGATCCTGACTGGCTCAAGATTGACTCAACCTTCCATCTTTCTAAAGTCAGTCAAATGAGGATCCAGATTGTTGGGACAATATGCTGACTTTGTAAACCACTTAGAAAGTATTATGCACTGGTATAAAAAAACTAAGTGCTTTTGCTGAAAGGGGCAGTGTTCAACAGATTTTTAATAATCTGTTTTTAAAAAATTGAATATTAACATTCAGTACCGATCAGGAGAACTGCAGCCAAAAAAAAAAAGTAACAGCAAAAAAATATGTAAAACTATTGGAATTGTGCTCATGAAAGTATGTATCAAATTCTGAAAGATAACAGATATAATGTCTTGATTCAAAAATGACAGATGTAATGTCATGATCCAAGGCCCACACATTTCCACATGTATGCAACTTCAACACACATATAAAAGAGGTGTATTTTGAATTGCAATATCTTGCAAATTTTGATATACCGACTATTGATTAGTACTGGTTGGGTTAGTCATGCTGACTGGAAATTTCTATCCCAGTAAACCCAGCCTGGGGAAAATTGTTATAAGCTGGAGTAGGACATATGTATTGAAGAGCAATAATTTTGTTGTAGGTGCTTTTCATTGCTTTCTTTGGGCAACACATATTTTCAAGCAATAGCTTAAATGGACGGGCAGAGGTGCATTGGACACAAAGTGAGAACTTCAAGCTGAGTCCTGAAATTATTACATACTTATGAATCACATTGTGAAACCTCACCAGCTCCATGCACAGAGTTAGAAAATCTTTCAGATGAAGGCAAACCTAAGCATTTTCTAGGGCAGTGATGGCTAACCTTTTTGTTGTTGAGTGCCAAAAATGCAAGTGCGTGAGCGTGATAGCATGTGTGCATGCCGGTACCCATAATGCAAAGAGTGCCCCCACATGCGTATGCACGCACAACCTCCCCATTTCCCCCACGTGCTGCACTGCTCACCTCCAAGCTGAGCTTGGTATTTCCTCTGGGGGGGGGGCAAGGGGAGGCCATTTTCGTCCGCCCCAGGCTCTAGGAAAGTAGAAAATCAGCTGTCGGGCATGTGCATGCGCGCTGGAGCTGACGGCTCATATGCTGGCAGTTATGGTTTTGCGTGCCACCTGTGGCACGTGTGCCACCGGTTCACCATCATGGTTGTAGGAGGCCATCATGCTTATGTGTAAATAAATGAAATATGCCTTCATTTGGCATAAAGGTTCTTCAAAAACGTTTACCCTACAATTTCTCATTCAATAGTTTCGTTTTCAGAATATAAGGATTCTTTTATTTCTCTCTTTACACTGTGTGTATGTGTGTGTGCGCGCGCGCGCTGGTCTTGTTGTATTCAGGTCTTTTCCCAATCTTACATGGGAAAAGACCCAAATACAACAAGACCAGCATATCTACACACGTGAAAATCTATGAAAACAAATCTCTCTCTCTCTCTCTCTCTCTCTCTCTCTCTCTCCCTCCCTCTCTCTCTCTCTCCCTCCCTCCCTCCCTCCCTCCCTCCCTCTCTCTCTCTCTCATATATATATATATATATATATATATATATAGATAGATAGATAGATAGATAGATAGATAGATAGATAGATAGATAGATAGATAGCTATATATAGATAGCTATAGCTATAGCTATAGATAGATAGATGAGAGAGAGAGAGAGAGAGAGAGAGAGAGAGAGAGAGAGAGAACATTATTGCTGATAAATAAATGAAGGGAGACTAGTATATATCTATTTCAAGCTATTTAGCTTTCATAAGTTAGCCATACCCTTACTGGGATTCGAACCTGGGCTGCTTTTACATATTAGTCAATAGGCATATAAGCCACAAGCTCTCCTCCCTTATCAGCTGAGCCAAGGAAATGATTAAGTATTATGTCAAAGCACTTGGAGTGCCCAAATATGGGAGGAAGCATACTGCTTCCCAACCTTCGATCGACAAGCTCTGCATTTTAGCCACTGAGCCACCGTGTCCCTTATGACATGCCTAATAAGTTTCTGAGGAAACCCCAGGCCTTGGAGTTTTGACTGAGTTGGCCGTGTTACTTGGAACCCTGACACTGATGATAATACAACTAAAACTTAGCATGTACTTTATTACTGTTAACTAAGCAAACCGAAGACTAATTACTGGGTAGATTTTTTAATAATCTATATCTTTTTTGAAAAAAAAAAGAATATTAGCATTTGGTGCCACCTTACAGAACCATAGCTCCCTAAGAATAAAAAATAGAATTGTGTAAAACAATTGGAACCTACTTTTCAATATTACTTTGAAAAGGTTTGGTTAGAACTCAATCTTCTCCGGGAGCCATATTCTTAGGAAGTGGGTTTAGCAATTTTGTAATCTCATTTTCAGAAACCAAAGGCCAAGCGTATTTGAAATCAGGGTCAACACTTGTCTGGCAAACTGAATGCTTTTATATACAGAAGAAAATATTTCAAAAGCAACAGATTGGATTCTTCCCATCCGCTCACATTTTGTTTCAATGTTCCTGAAGTAAAGGATGCTATGAAGCTATTAGAATTTTTTTTAAAAAATATTATTTTATTAAAATAAGATTAATCAGAAGAGTTTCAAAATATCATAAATGGAATAAAGTGGGAGGAAAGAATATTGCTGGCTTGCTCTTATCTAAATATATACTATCCAGTTATGGGATATCGTATTTGTAATGACCTGGTTATTTGGATGGATGGGTGGTAAGGTTTTTCTTTGTTGTGTCTGAAAGTTAAAAAAAGAATAATCTCAATCACTACATTGGAATGAATATATATATATATATATATATATATATATATATATATATATATATATATATATATATATATATATATATATATATATATATATATATATATATATATATATATATATATATATATATATATATATATATATATATATATATATATTAGAGCTGTTGTACGTCATGAAATCTCTTATAGTAATTTTGTAGAAGAGGGTCTGACCCCCATCAGCAATGGGGAAGAACATTTTTGCAAACATCTATGGAGTGTTCTGACCGAGGCTTCCTGAGAGCATGAAGCAAACTCCTTGTCCAGACAAAAAACCCTTTTATTAATTTACTGTGAATTCTGCTCATTCACATGTAGCAAAGTCTTTTAAGGGAGGATTTACAGTCACAGACCTTATCTGGCTTGGAGAGCTGACAGGTTGATACAGGGGTGGGTTTCTCGCCCCGTTCCAACCGGATCGGTTGGAACGAGGCCGGCGGCGTCCTCACGCACGCACGTGGCGCACGCATGCGTACTAGCGTCTGCGCGATGCTCCAGCTGCTCCTGGAGGATCGCGCAGGCGTTCTGCGCATGTGTGGAAAGCGCGAAATTCGAAAAAACCGGGTAAGGAGCGGGCACGGGTGTGTGGGCGGGTGCGGGGGGGGCTTCGCCGTTCCCGGAAGTTACTTACTTCCGGGTTCGGCGACCAACCGGATCGCAGGGACCGGTGCGAACCGGTCGAAACCCAGCCCTGGGTTGATATCTGCAAAATTTGGCAAGGAGTCTCAGAGAGTCACAAACCAATTAAGTGAACTAATTGTCTCCTGCAAACTCACCTCCCCTTTTGTTCCTCTTTTATTTGCTCTAGGAGGGGCCATTCATTCTCCACCTGTAGCCTTACTCCCAAGTTGACCCATGTTCTTTAGCTGTTCCCTTCCTCTGGCAACTCTGCACATGCACACACTGGGAACAGGTTCCAGCTGTTCATCTGCTTCACTGATGTCTGACTCTGAAGGCAGCTGATAACTGGCATACGACTCTGGACCATCTCTGCATACGACACATAGCCCCCATCAGACCCTCTCCCAGACTCCAGGACTGGCCCATGTTCCTCCCCAACCTCCTCATTGTCCGAATCTGCTGCCAGCTCCACTATCCCCTGGCAGGCCACAGCACAGAGATTCTCATCATCCAGGTGAATGATTGTCCCAAAGGTATTTTTTTCAAAAGGCAGCTGGACTTTCTTTGCTTTGCATTAAGACATTTCGCTTCTCATCCAAGAAGGATGTGGAACCTTCTTAGAACTGCTGAAAGGACTGTGTTGCAAACAGGAGTTACAGTAGGTGGTATCATATCCACCCCCTTCTGTTCAGAGAGAGCCCTTTTTCAAACCAGCAGTCCTTTCTGTCCAGAATATGGATTTCGCTGTTTTCAAAAGAGTGAATTCTGTCTTTGTCTTTCCATCTGCATTTGAAAGACAAATGAAAATCTCCTTAGTTCTGGTTAGTTTTGTCCTTGTTTAGTTTCCATCCGTTACTTCTTGTCCTGCCTTCAGTGCTTTGGAGAGTAGGCTGATCTCTCCCTTCTTTGTGGCAGGCCCTTAGATATTGGAACACTGCTAACTAGACATACCTAATTCCTGCAACTGTTCTTTGTATGTTTTATCCTTCAGTCCCTTAATTCTTTTTGTTTCTCTTCTCTGCCCTCTTTCTAGAGTCTCATTCGTGCATTTCTTCCACAGTCATTATTTATAGTTCATATTAGATTATACACTTTAAATCAAAAATCTTTGTATATTTTACTATCAATGTACCACAATTCTCAATTGACTACAATTATTTGAACGTGATTTTGCCTAAATCCTTCATACTTAAAGACACAACCGCATAATGGCATTCATTAGCTACTTCAAAAAATCCTCCAATAACATTACATCTTTATGACATCTTTTAAGTAAAAGTCAATTAATAAAGTTTCTAAACCTTCCCCCACTTCCCCCCCAATTCACTGTTTAGAATTTATATCCAAGTTACTTTTGCCAATACCATAGCATGCATATATTATTAAACAATGTCCATTGACATTTCCTTGTTGTTATTATAATTGTCTAAAATCATTTACTATTTATGTCCCATCTCCTCTTATCAGACCCCCTCCTAAAAAAAGAAAAAAAAACCTTACACCTTTATAACAAGATCTAAATAAACATTTGTTAATAAAATTTATAGGTCTTTTTCCCAAGTCACAATTTGCAATTTATATCCAAATTTCTTTTACTAGTTTGCCAGTACATGTATATATCATTAAACTGTATCCATTATCATTTCATTATTTATTATAGTTAATTATTTGTTAATGAATGAACAATCTAAAACAATCTAAAAGTTACTAAATTCCTACTTATTAATCACCAACTATTTTTTTATTATCAACTTTCATTGGCAACCTGTATTTTTCCAGTAACAAAACAGTCTTATCTCTGTTGCCAGTTGTAGTGTCAGTCTTCTTTTTATCTCTTTTATAAGGTTTTTATAGACTTCTCTCTGCACTTTGTTTCTTGAAGGATCTCTCAGGTAATCTCACTGCCCTCCAGCTGCTACTAAAATTAGCTTGTCTTTGGTTGTCAATCTTGCTTCTGAAAAAATTTCCATCATCATTACCATTTTTTTCCTTCTGTATCTTGGAATCTGGGGTAGGGCTCCAACTCGTTGAATTCTTTTTTCCATATTCCTTTCTTTCCACTTTCACCAACATTTGCTCCATTAATAAATTCATCTATTGTCTTGTCTTTATCTTCTATAGCTTCATTCTCCTCTTTAATTTTTGGGGCTCCAACCCCTTCATCTTTTCCTGTGAGGAAGACTAGTCTTTCCAACTTCTTCTCAATACTCCTATATCCTTCCAAATAGATTTTAAATTCCAGCCAAGATATTTTGAAATTTTAAGGTTTCCTCATCTAGAGCCGAGGTGGCGCTGTGGTTAAATGCAGCACTGCAGGCTACTTCAGCTGACTGCAGTTCTGCAGTTCGGCTGTTCAAATCTCACCGGCTCAAGGTTGACTCAGCCTTCCATCCTTCCAAGGTGGGTGAAATGAGGACCCGGATTGTTAGGGGGCAATATGCTGACTCTGTAAACTGCTTAGAGAGGGCTGAAAGCCCTATGAAGTGGTATATAAGTCTAACTGCTATTGCTATTGCTATCTGAATATTGATCCATGTTTCCAAAAAAGAAGAAAGAAAGAGAAACAAAAGCCTAATAGCCACTGCCACTCTAGCCTTCCAGGCCTTTTTTATTTTTTTTATTTTAGGTTGACTTAAAGACAGTTTTTTTATGCTCTTCAAAGGAGAAGGGTTCTGTTTCCCCCGCTTTCTTTCCCCTGCCAAAATAGTTCTCAAAGGCACCTGTGAAAACAATTCATGGCCTTGGCATTGTTGTTACTTTTCACTTTATAATATTTATCTCTGGCTTATAGGAAACAAAGTTCTTTAGATTTCTTTTAATGAAATTTAATAACAATAGGAAGAATTGTTAAAATAAAAAGAAAGGTTTTAATCCAAAAGTAAAAAAAAAAGCAACAAAAAGCAGAAGAAAAAAAAAATCAATCCGTTCACTTTAAGAGGAGAAATGAGAAATGTTGTGAGCACTTCAATCCACAAAGTATAGTTACAAAGAAAAAAAGCTTTCCAAAGCAATCCAATATGAGTTAGTTTCGCCGCTCAATTCTTTTGCTTAAGGATCTAATTTGCTTTAAAGAAAAATTTCTTTGAACAGTCTTTTGCAAAATAGAAAAAATACCTCACAAGATGGACTCACTTTCTCTTTTCACTTCCTTCCTTCCAGAGCCATCCCGACTTCATCAGCCTGGGGCCTGTCTGTTTACCGCCAGCTTGAAGCGCTTCCCTTGGGTCGATCAGGGACTTTGCGATGTCCCTGAGACCAGTAAGGCTTTGTCTTCCTGATCAACATCTCTACGGGATGGTTTAGGTCTCAATGGACTGTCCAGCAGCAAAAGTGTTAACGGTGGTGTCGGAGTATTGGGACCGCACATTGTGAAATCGTGACATGGCTCCTCCTTCTCCCTTTGGAACATTTTGATGTTGGCCCCTTTCTGGAAGAATGTTAAGATCTAGGCTTCTCAACTACTATGAGGATCCAATAGTGTATGCAATCCTGGGGATCGTTGCTGGCTTGAGGGTGCTCTCTCCATCTTTTTAACTTCTGAACTTTGTCTTTTTAACTATTTTTGTATAGATTGTACAGTTTTTATTTGCTCCAAGTGACTTTGCAAGATGAGCAATGTACACATTTGATAAATAAATATATGAAATAAATTTCTAATATTCGCAGTCCTTTATGTTTTAAATGATAACTAAATTCTGGTTTGTGAATTGACTTCAGATAACCTGGTTAGACAAATTTGTAATAAAATTAAGACCTCAAGAGAATTATTTTTCATTCCAAGTATGCTGTGGGGGACTTTGTACACAACTGTATGTGCTGCCATTGTGTTGAGACCAAACTCAATCTTAACTTAGTTTGAAAGTGGAAAAAACAGATAATTAGCAGCTAGTTTTCTTTCTAGAGACAGATTTATCAGATACTTTCTACCTCTTGAAAAGCTATCGCCATAATTTCTTATATGGGCATAGAAATAAGAGCATATTGAACTTAATTAAATGCATTATAATTTGGCAAATCTTCTCATTTCATAAAGAAGACACCAATTTGTCACTACTAATATTAGAATAAGAATGGGATGGGGATTAATGTGATCATTTTAAAGGTTAACCACATTTTATTCATTAAATATCTGTAGTTAATTAAATTTGTGATCTTTTTTCTTTTTTTAATGTGTCTCATTTTCAGAAGAGCCCATGGCAGCCATTTTGAGCTGATATCACTCACAGGCCTCCAGAATCCCAAAACTCAAATAACTTTTCCTGAATTAGCTTTATGTTACTTTCATGCAAATCAGTGTCCTATTTTTCAGTAATGCATTTGGTCTGGTTCAGCAGTGCAGAGGTGGCAATTATAGTGAACAAAATCAGGTGCCTATTATATACTTTTTTGCTAATACTCAGCAATGCCTACCTCTAAAGCTGTTGTAGAAATAAATTCTGAACTGAAATGCACTCACCTTCAATACCTCTTCATTGGGTAATTAGGTAAGAAGACCATGAGACTCCATAGGTAGAAATCAAGTGTACTTTTACTAATTATAAATGATTAAAGGCATAGTGAAGCGAAGACTGATTATTTAGGCGCGAAAGCGATTTATATATAGAATAACCCATTCCCCACCCCTTGGCATCACAGTTACAGTCCAATCATAATTCTCCCAAGTGTCAGGTGTGAGATAACTTCAAAAGGCATCACTAAGATGGAATGTTGGTGCTGTTAGTCCTGGCGGGAACCTCCTATGCATGCGTAGTCCGACAGGCAGCTGAGCTCCAGAATCTTCCTCCAGCACAATTAGTAACCCCTCCCAAATACCATGCCCTCCCTCCCCGTTTCATGGCAGCCGAAGCAGCAGCAAAGCAGAGGCTGACACTCACTCTATTTGTTGGACTAATCCTCTCTTACTCCATATAGAGATCTGTGACTCCAATAAACACACTAAGCTAAAAGGTCAACGTGAGTTGGTCAGCACCTATTACCAAAGTAGTAAATTTCAAAGGACAACATACATCTCCTTTTTGTGTGCCTCTCAGTCCTAGCACAAAGCATCCAGAGATACCAAAAGAAGATAATATTTGTCACCCAAGGTTGAAATATACTCTACGAGCTTTTCTTGCAGATGTTTCATTACCCAACTGCTAACATCTTGAATTCTAGAAGGGAGCAGGATTTGTTCTCTTGTTTCTAGTCTCTCAGGAATAGGGCGGGATACAAATTGAATTGAATAAACATTCATTCTATACAGTGGGTAACGTCTAGCACCGATGATGCTACTGTGCTGGGTAATGAAAGATATGCAAGAAAATAGCCAAGATCACAGAGCATCAATGACTCCATATCCAAAGATAGCCACATGTGATTCCATAGCATTTTTATTGGGGTAAACAGGAGGGCACCTGTATTTTAATGAAAAGAAGGAATAGGGGTGACATGATGGCAGTGTTCCAATATCTAAGGAACCTGCACTAAGAAGAGGGGTGGGGTCAACCTATTCGCCTAAGCACCTAAAGGCAGAACAAGAAGCAATAGATGGAAATTAATCAAGGAGTGGGTTAGGCTTGTCCCAGCTTGGGCATTGTCTGATACAATGTCCTACCTGTCAATGACTACTTCAGCTTCAACCACAATAATACACAGGCAAACAATAGATACAAACTCAAAGTAAACTGCTCAAAACTCGATTACAGAAAATATGACGATTTACTCCCTACTCGGCCGAACCAGTCCGAACTGGTAAGAAACTACCTCTGGGCTCTCCCCAGCAAAATGTAATGTGTTCTAACAGACCATTTCATTGGCCCAATGATTTTTCATTACACATATAAAAAAATGTGAACCCAATATAATCCTGAATAGCCTACCCACTTGTACTTATTTAAGATTGATGAAAGAAGCAGAACCTAACAAATAATTTATCCCACATGGAGGTGTAAAAAGAGTTGATACATCATCAAGGTTCCTATCCCTCAAGATGAGACTTGTTTGGAAGATGTTGGAAAAAATACACTATTCGGAAAGGAAGCTCTAATGGCAATTCTCAGTATCCTTTATTTCTGCCAAAAGCTAGGATGTTTTCCAAAGGTTGATTGGTTCCAGATCTTTTCTAACTGGCTCTGGTTTCTCTTGCTGGATTGGATCTTCTGGGCAATCATCCAATTTTGAATCATCAGGGAACCTTACTTACTAGCTAAGATTGGCATCCAACATAGGAAATGTGGCTTCCTTTGGCTTTTTGCTATAGCTTGCTTATGTTCTTCGAGTTCCAAGTCTTGTCTCTTTCTTTCTTCACATTACTTTTACCACAAGATTACAATACAGGAAAGTATTCTGACCTAGGCTTCCCCAACAGCATGAAGGCAAGTCCTCGTTGCGATAAACCCCTTTTATTTAATTTACAGTGAATTTCTCTCCAGAAAATTCCAGGCCCACAGTCTTTCAAGATAGCTCACAATTACCGACCTTTATCAGGCTTGGAGAGGGGACAGGCCGATATCTTTCAGACACCCTACTTGGCAAGAATGCAGGAATAAACTAATTGTCTCCTGCAAACACCCCTCCTCTTTCTCTCTTCTTTTATTCCTCATGGGAGCGGCCATTCATTGTCCACCTGTGCTTTATTCCCAAGTTGACCCTTGTTCCTTAGCTGTTCCCATCATCTGGCAACTCTGTGGTCATTGGGCCAGCATGACTAAATGCCAAAGGTGCACTGAGCACTGTTACATTCCCACCAAAGGGGGTCCCTATTTTTCTACTTGCATATTTACATGCTATTGAACTGCTAGGTTGGCAGAAGCTGGGACAAGTAACGGGAGCTCACTCTGTTACACGGCTCTAAGGATTCGAACTGCCAAACTGCTGACCTTCTGATCGACACGCCCAGTGTCTTAGCCACTAAGCCACCTCGTCCCTTTTGACATGCTTATAATTTTTGAGAGACTGCCTGCTGCCAATTACCTCCAATAGAACGATTAGATCCCACAGATTAGGCCTCCTCCGAATTCCATCCGCCAGCCAATGCCGACTGGCGACTACCCGGAGGAAAGCCTTCTCTGTGGCTGCTCCGACCCTCTGGAACGAGCTCCCCGTGGAGATTCGAACCCTCACCACCCTCCAGGCCTTCCGCAAAGCCCTTAAAACCTGACTGTTCCGACAGGCCTGGGGCTAAAGAGCTGTTGCCCCCCGCCTCGAATGGTATGACTGCTGTGTTTTTTTTTAATTATGTATTGTTATGTTCTGTCTTTTTTATTCTTGTCTGTAACCCCTTCCCCTGATTTGAATTGTGAGCCGCCCTGAGTCCCCTTGGGGAAAAGGGCGGCATATAAATGTAATCAAATCAAATCAAATCAAATCAATTTTACATTTTTAAAAATATAACAAAGCTGTGTTTCCTTCATTCATGAAAACCTCATCCATCCACTTCTCCATTAGATATAATCCATGTGATATAATCCTTGATAAGAATGCTAACTCCTTGTCTTTTTTGTATATTGCCCAGAAGCAAACAGTGAACCATTAAAGATACATGTTTCTGAACTGAGTGGCTGATCTACTGATCTGGGTAAGACTTTCTTGTGTGTTGATATGTTTTCCACAATCTCTTGCTCTACTTTATACCTGTATAAACTCGGTAAACATCTGCTAATGGGGCCTAATGAGCTTGACCAGTTATGGAGGCTACACCCCAAGGAGAGTTGGTCATCAGATAAAAGTTCTATTTCATAAAGAAAGGCCCTTTCTCATAATTCATCTTTCATTAGTTGCTGAGACTTCATCACTTTGGGAAGAACATTGCTTCCTGTTCAGTGACTACAACCATGCCACTGTGGCATTTCTCTTAATCAATACCTGTTTCTGGTGGAAGGAGTAGTACCTCTAATTAGTCAAACTTTTGAGCCCCCAAAAGCCTCCGACTATTTTATTTCATTGGCATTGCATTTCTAAAATTAGCTGACACTCAAAAGAGTCAAGGGGCCTTAATCTGAGATATAAATACACTTTTCTCCAGAAGAGACACTGACTTATTAAGGACAATTCAGGAATACCACAGCCCTTGAACAACAAGCACCAAATGCAACATTTTAGTTAAAAGATCAAAAAAGACTATTAATTAAAGAGCTATAAGCCCCTTCAATATCTTCTACTCTTTTGCTCTTGACATGCCAGGCATGCAATTTCTGAATTTAATGCTGCAGTTCCATTTTAGTTCCAAAACATCATCACATATCAGTTCTTCAAAATGATTTAACAGGACACTAGAATTAATGGTTTTCTGTTGACATGATCCTGACTACATGAAGGAAATCCATTCTAGCTTAAGTGGTTACTGTGGAAACAGTGTCACTAAATAGGCCAAAAATGCAATGTGTAAAAGGTAACAAATATAATGGCATGTTTATACAGTGCACTCATGTGCCCATAGACTTCTCAGAGATTATTAGCAGTTTTGTTAAGGTGTGAGAATGCATCTTTTACCATGTATGCTTTTGTTAATTTTATTTGTAAATTATTGGTAGTTATTGCAGTTCTGATGTTTTAATTATCTTTAAATTTATCATTACGTTATTATTAAGATAATAATCCGCAAGAGCGTGTCATGTATAGAAGGTCATCAATAGACAGCTAGCTTGAAAAACTGAATTTATGAAACTTAGTATCAGATGGATCCATGCTTCATTGAAGGTAAAGAGTTGGGACAGATGGACATGAGAGACAGATGGTGGAAGGGAGGGAGTGATGGTTGTTGGAATTGAGTGATAGGAGAGACTGATTCTTACCTTACCTTCTTGTCGATTCAGAAATTTAAGAACCTTGACTTAATCGTCTCTTTTTAAGGACATCATAGAAAAGATTCTTTGGGGAAAAACAGCAAGCTTAAGATGATCTGGCATGCCATGTTATTTAAGACTTCCTTATTAAATACTTTGAATTGATACTTTTGGTCCAGTTCTAGTTGTATGGACAGGAACTGGGTATGACTAGTTTAATGAAAAGAAGGACTAGGGGAGATATGATAGCAGTGTTCTGATATCTCAGAGGCTGCCACATAGGAGAGGGAGCCAAGCTATTCTCCAAAGCACCTGAGGGTAGAACAAAAAGCAATGGGTAGAAACTAATCAAAGAGAGAAGCAACTTAGAACTAAAGCGAAATTTCATGACAGTTAGACTAATTAATCAATGGAAGAACTTGCCTCCAGAAGTTATGAATGCTCCAACACTGGAAGTTTTTAAGAAGATGTTGGATAGCCATTTGTCTGATGAGCTGTAGGGTTTCCTGCCTAAGCAGGGGGTTGGACTAGAAAATCTTCAAGGTCCCTCCAACTCTGCTATTTTATGTTATATGACATTGAACTCAGCACAAGTTTTATTACCAAGCAAGTAAGTACGACTCTGCAACCCTGAACTATTTTAGGAAATAATTATATGCCTAGAATAGATTATTAATATGTTAAGAACATATACCCTTGATCTGAAAGTAACAAATCAGTCAGGGGTGGAGATAAATTGCATCCAAGTTAGTTTAGTGAAGCATAACATGTTCATAGAATGTTACTTTATATATGCAATATTATGCCTAATTGCACTGTTCTACATATTTATTTACAAGTATGATTTTAATAGACTGACAGATGAAATAACCATATTTTTTAAAAACCCTGACTGTTTCCATTTATCACAAATAGTTTTATGCTTCTACAGCTGCAGTTTTATATTTCTGCACTGTTTATTATTTAGTTAAAGGCCAACTGAAGATGATGGGATTTCATTTAAGCAGCCTAATTACATAGAATTGTTCCATAAAATTATATTTTATGCCATAGTTTTTCCCCTTTCCCTTTCTCTTTCCCCTCTCCTCCCCTCCTCTCCTCCCTCCTCTGCTGCCCTGTCCTCTTCTCTTCTCCAGAGGTGGTATTCAACAGGTTTTGACCAGTTCTTTGAACCGATAGTGGAAATTTTGAATAGTTTGGAAAATGGTAAAGATCACCTCTGCCCTGCCCCCATCTATTCTCTGCCTCCCAAGTCTCAGCTGATTGGGAGGGAATGGAGATTTTACAGTTTCCTTTCCCTGCCATGACCACGAAGCCACGCCCACGAAGCCACGCCCACAGAACCGGTAGTAAAAAAAATTGAATCCCACCACAGCTCATCTCTTCTCCTCCCTTCCCTTCTTTTCCCTTCCCCTCCCCTCTCCTCCCTTTCCCCCTCTCCTTTCCTTTTGAAGAAATAATGTTTTGTCATCTGCCCTGCAAAATACAGGCTCTCGTTATGTGTTGCAGAGCACTTTGGGAAAATTTGCTATTTCTTGCAAGCATATCATATGGGCTTTTAGGTCTTATAAGTGCAGATTGACTGATGCACTGAATGTGTGGAATATATTAGTAGATATATGCAGCATATATAAAAACAGCTATGACAGGAAGCTTTGGTTGATTTCATTTAGAGACAAAAAGATTTAAATTAGCAAAGGAAGGGAAAACCATTCATTTACTCTTTGGTAGGAGGACAAATCACAGTAGCTGGTGATCTAAATCTGATGTAAATTCTAGGAATATAATAGTAATGCAATGCAATACAATACAATACAATACAATACAATACAATAAATATGTCTTGAAAATCCCCAATAAGGCAGTTATTTATATAAGAAAGGAGAATATGGCTGCCTATTGAACTAAAGATCCTTGAGATCAATTTCCATAAGGTCCAGCAATAACAATCATAGCTGGGTTATGCATTTAAATTGCTTTATTTTTTTTCCATAAATGATCCAACAACTTCCATAGTTGGGAGTGAGAAGAACCCTCAGTGTAGGAGACAGTAGTAGGATGCACCACTAACTTCCTGAAATCACCACCTCTACTTTCTCCCATGGGCTCCTTTCCAACAAGATCAATATTGCCAAACTTCCTTCTGCAGGCCAGATGTCCTATAAATATGATTTTGATGGGGTCCTCAGAAAATGACTTACTGTGAGATGGCTTTAGTAAGTTTAGCCTTTATAAGGCTGTGATTGTTGTGATTGCAACTTTTTTAGAATGATGTATAGAAGTCAGGTCAGTGATAAGTTGCTCAAAGTCGTGGAAGTCTTCATCATCATCCAACAAGAGGACTATTTTTGTATGTAATAAAATCCAACGCACTTCGGAACACATGCTTTCCTATAGATATAAATACGGTACAAAAGCATGCCCACCTTTCTACTGAAATTATATTAACATTTTATACGTATGTCTATAAATCAATTAGCCAATGCTAATTTTCTACTGATGAAAGAAATGTCCTTCTGGGTTCAGCTCCAAGTGGGGAAAAAGACACTGGAGACATGGAGGCTGCTTGGAAAGATGGTTTATTGGTGGACAGGACCACATGGCTTGAGCCCTGAACAGAAAAGGTGATCACATGCTTCAATGTTGGTGGAGAAGAAGAGAAGGGCTGAGGGAGGGGCTTGCTAGGCTTTTTATAACCTGTTCAGTCCCACCTCTCTGTTTCCTGTTCCTGTGTAAGAAATGTATTCTGATTGGTTGTCAGACTCCCATGGGGCCACGCAGGGGCTACTCTCTAGGCTGTGTTTTGAATCCAGGTATGGATGAGTTCTCAGATGCCATGTGGTCAGTTGAGTAAAGGGCCAATATTATCATGCTTTCCTGTAGCTGCTGGTGAAGTCTTTATTATGTAAAAGGGACTAGCCTGGCCTTCTCAATGGCCCATTAACAGTGGGGATGGGCAGGAAGCTACAGGCAACTATTCTGTCTTTTAAAACATGTTTCTTTGTTTTCACATCCAGAGAGATATTCTGCCTTTTCAATATTTCCTAGGATATTTCATTTTTCTGGGAGAGGGCTGGATAATAGCTTCCCACACTACAAACCATTAAGCCTTTATATCATTGGTCTTCGAGATGCATAAATTATAACCCTAGTTTACAATTGCAAATCTACACCTCAGTTTTATAGAACTCTGTTCAGCAGAATAAATTGGATCGAGTTTCTCATTCCGGATTCTGTCTACTTAGCTTTGGGTTTCAGATGTTCAAATGTGAACAAAAAAAGAGAGAAACCTTTGGAACTAACTCTCTTTCTTTGATAGAAGCTGTCCCTTTCTTTTAAAAAAATATATGCATGCTGCTGGGAGCTTTACAAATCTCTCTGTGATTTGCCTATTGAATAGAAGCACAGAAGAATATAACAATCCTTCCTTTCTAACCCACAGTAAAGTTAGCACTGTGCTTGCAACTTCTCAAGAAACCAGTAATTATTGGATATCAAGGCCCACTTGACAAATGGGCACTAAGATAAAGACTAGAGACCTTCACACCCACAATCTGAATATTCAGTGAGACAGAAAATATTTTGAAATAATCCCTTGTGGCTTAATCTGCATCGTGAGGCAATATTCCAATTGGAGCAACTGTGCTGAATATTCAGATTTCCATCAGTTTAGGTACTTATTGAGAACACATACACACAGACACAAACGCGCGCGCACACACACACACACACACACACACACACAGAGAGAGACTACAATATAGAGATATAAATATAAAATTGAAGAGGCAATTCAAAGAAATCTTAGTCATACATACACAATATCTCAGAAATCAAGATAGTAGTTAGAATCATGAGATTAACCTCTACATGTTTCTCCTGCATAGTGCTTAATGTGTGAAGGGCTAGTAATTGGAATTTGGAAGGGCCAACTGTTAAGAGTAGATGGTCAGCTATTTAGTTCCTTTGCCAAATATTTTCTGTATCTAACAAAACATAACCTCTTAGGAATTGAGATCGCACTATTAAATTAAATCCAGGTCCAACCTTCAGTCTTAGAATAATATAATCTCTGTATATAAGACAAGTAGGAACAATTGAAGTTTTCCACTAAAAATATTATTATAATTTTCTGTGGTTTTTTTTTTTTAGTTGATCAAAATATAAAATACAAAGAAAATAAAAATAATGGGAAACTAGGGGAGGAAAAAGGAAATGTGTGGCGTATGAAAGGAAAAAGGCATTAACTTCCGACTCTTTTATAGCACAGAATATAATGACATTACAGCCTCAACTTTTTACTTTTACACAATAATATATGCTAGCCATTTCTATAACAACAATTCTAACTAATCAACAAAACCAGAATCAAAGTTCCATTTTTTCCATCACAAGCATAAAATCTAGAAGCAGTTTCCAAAAAAACTATTATGATAATTCTTTGTAGGATGGATGTTGTAGGTGGTCTTACGTGGGTTAATCTTCCCCTGTTCTTTGCTATGTCTTTCAGTGTGTTCATATTTCGTTAATATGAGTTTCCTGTTTTAGACAGCATTCTAAATATTGTAGATTAAGTGTACTTGAGTTGTATTTCTTTTTACCAAAACAAAACATATAAATAAAATTGAGCTTCCGACACTTAAAAACAAAGCAATTTTGCTAATTTTATACAGTATTTTATACAGAATCATATATAGTATAATCATCTGAAGAAGTAGATGAAATCTATAAAATGTTATATGGTTAGGCAACTAGATATCCTTTAAGGTATCAGAAGCTTAATTATACTTTTATTACATTTACTGAAGACTTAATTTTTAGAAATATTTATCTTTATAAACAATTAAAAAATCCTTAAACTTAAAAAATACCCTCTCCAAAAAAGAATAGATGTGATATTGAGTTTTTTGAATGGCTCCACAATATCACAACATCTAACACACTAAATGAGGAACCTCAAGTACAAAAAGTGTATTAGTGTTATTGAATATATTAATATACTGATTTACGTGGTTCATATTTACATAACTTTTTATAGTATTCCACAAGGATGAATATGCATTCTTAACTCAGTCTGCCATTACTGCCTTATAGGAATATGGCTACCCTCTATTTCTAAGTGGAGTGGAGCTGAGCTGAGTTACCAGTTTGGTGTAATGGTTAAACAGAACAGAATGTAGATGTCAACCCTGGAAGCCATCTTTTTCATTAGAGCTTCCAAGCTTCCACATTTAGTGCCTGGGAAAATGAGAGGGGGGATTGCAAGGAGTGGTGGAGGATTAGCCATAACAACATTCCTTTCTCTGGGAGTCAAGGCCATTCAGCCTGCACCTGGATGAGGGTGACTGGGGGTTGTCTCCAGTTAGGATTATGAATCGATTGGACCATGTGAGGGACTTGTGGGTCCAGGGGATGGATCATTGACTTTCTTTTGAGTGGGGAAAACCCAGAACTCTCAAATTCAGGTTTACTTAGATGTGCCAATATGACATCTCTAATAAAACATGGAACTTTGAGGGACCTCAAGTCTCAGAATCTTCTTTCATTGGGGGGTGTTGCTTGGAACCCTGACAATAGAATAAGTTGTTGGACTGGATCTTGGAGGTCTTGTAGTCAAACCCTTTGCTCAAGTAGGAAAACCTATATTACTCCAGACAAATGGCTGTCCAATCTCTTCTTTAGAACCTCCACCGATGGATCACCCACAACTTCTGGAGGCAAACCATTCCACTGATTAATTGTTGTTACTGACAGGAAATTTTCCTTAATTCTAAGTTGCATCTCTCTTTGTTTAGTATTTAGTATTTATTAATACTTATAGGCCGCCCTTTTCCCTGAGGGGACTCAGGGCGGCTTACATAAAAAATGAGGGGGGGGGTATACAGACAATAGACACAAACAATACATAGAAGTAAAATAGTAAGCAACATTCATTCATCATTCGGGTGGGGAATTGTTAAGCTTCCATCCTTTATTTCTTGTCTTGCCATCAGGTGCTTTAGACAATAGTGTGACCCCCCCTCCTCTTTATGACATCCTCACAAATATTGGAAGACTTTTATCATGTAGCTTTATCATGTTACCTTTTCTCTTTCTTAGACTAGACATTCCCAGTTCCCACAACCGTTCATTGTACCATTTAGCCTCCTATCTTTGTCATATTTGTTACTCTACTCTGCATTATTTCTCATGTCTCAGAGTCTCACCTAAATTCCAGAATTCCAAGCACACCTTGCCTGGAAGATACAAAGAGTTGAAGTCCCAACATTCAGCAGGATCTATGTGTGCTGGTCAGAGTAGTTAGTTAGTTAGTTTAGGAATTAAGAACTATTGTCAGGTTCCAGTTTGGCGAACAAGGAATAAACAAACGAACATTTAGTTCAAGTGTAGATTGTCTTGTTCTCCTTGACACACTGGCACGTTCTAACCGTCACCCAGTGAAACACCAGAATGAATTGAATTCAGAGCTACTGCTGAGTGCTCCCCTCCACCATTTAAGTGTCACTGCGGCTCCTGCCCACCCACATGGCATGCCCCCAACAGCTCCTGCAGGCTTAATTGGAATGTAGGCTTGTCCCACGCACAGATGCTAAGAGCAGCTCAGTTTGTATGCTCCAAATCTGAACAACAGTTGAATCCAAACAGCAGCGGTAGAACAATCCCATCCTGTGTGCAGGTACTCGGTCTACAATCAGGAGCCCTGACTAAATGGCAACCCAGACCGCATGACAACTATCCCCTTAAGGGATTGCTTCCTGAAAAATGTAGTTTTATATCATGTGGTCACATCTGCCTTTCGGAATCGCCCCTTGGTGGGACTTACTGGCTACATTCAGACAAACCAGGCTTTTATGAATTCAGCCACCAGAGCTGATGGTTCCTTCAGCATGGAGAAAATACTACCTCTTTTCACTAGTGTATTGGGATCAGATTAAGTGTGCCTCAAAAGAATCTCTTCAGGGACTGTGAGTTATTGTTTAGAGAATGCCTGATGAATAAAAGTAATCTGCATGAAGTCCTTTATGTGGAGTTAATCTGTCTCTGATGCTCGGTGAAGAACACTATGATTGGAGAAGACATGACACAGAAACTTTCTTCCTTGGCTCACATTTTGAATCAAAGTAATTAATTTTACAGTTAAATGGATGATTACATTTTTGAGGCAATTCAAGTACTGATACAGAGAAAACAGAGATATATAATGGATTAATCATCTGTAGAAGCTAAAGTCATGCTGCTAATAATAGGAACTGTTAGGAATCTCAGTGGAAAAGATATGAGAAAATTTGGCAACACTATAAGGAGAGTTTAACATTTCTAAAGTCACAATTTTAGCCTCTTAATATTTCATGCAGAGGAATCTATTTATCATCTCCCTCTCTCCCCCTCCCTCCTTCCATCATTTTTTTTCTTTACACTGAAAATGATGTTCTATTTATGAAATACAGAATATATTAAGGTGGCCACTTAGGCATATTTGAAGGTGCTTGCGGTGCTCAAAAATTCCTTTGATTCAGCTCAGCCATATTAGAAAGCATGTGGGTTAGTTTTCAGGAAGCTGGTACTTCAGAGCAATACGAAAGCCTGGAGGTGTCCTTTCTCCAGTCTCCAGGGGCTTATTTGGTTCTCATTTTTCTCTCCTCAATTGGGAAGAACTTTCATGATCAGCTTGTTATAAGCTTACTGGAAACGGCTGCTTCAAGGTTTAATATGAGTTTGATTTATATTGCCTGGAAGAAGAACTACTTACAGAAATAAAATGACATGGCCTATAGAAAGAGGCTTTCCAAACCATCAGTTTTCGTATTAGTTTTATACAAGAAATGCTCAAGAAAGTCACAAAACTCAGAGAAAGTATGTATATTTCAAACCTGTTCCAAATCCATCACTGATGCCAGATTATGAGATAAACAACTCATCAGACTGAAAGTACAAAACTTTCCTCTCCTTTTGAAGCCCTTTATTTGGTACCGCTAGGTGATTCCGTAAATAGCATGTGTGTCCACTTTTGCACACCTACCCCAAATAGACAAAACGTGCAGAACAACGTTCTGAGACTTTGGTCAGCATAGAAACAGGGAATCTCAGAAACATGGGAAACTGCCTTATTTAGCAAAATATCTACAGTTCTTTACAGTAACTGTGAAAATATCTTCAGACCCCTCACATCCTGGACATACATTGTTTCAACGTCTACCCTCAAAACGACGCTATAGGGCACTGCCAACACAGAACAACTAGACACAAGGACAGTTTTTTTTCCCCAAGTGCCATCACTCTGCTAAAAAACTAATTCCCAAAATGCTGTCAAACTATTTACTAAGACTGTATTACTATTCTTCTTCTCATCCTTCCTAGTACTCTGGCTGTGCTGAGAAACGCAGAGCTGAAAGGAAGCTAAATGGTAGCTATTCTTCTCATTTTTAATTTAAAAGAAATAAGGTGTGAAGGTTATGCATTACATAGCAGATTGGATGTAGTTTTATAGCACATTTTATTTGTATATTAGGGTGGTGTTTCCCCACGAATAGGTAGGTACATTTTTAAGGAATTAAAATTAAATATTTCTAATTCAGATGCTGAAATTAAGAAGTCTTCTCGGGTGATTTCTGTCCATGCCAGTGGAGGGGAAAATAGAAGCATATGAAATCCATTTATTATTGAGAGAGGAAAATTTATGTCCAGCACAATTTTCTCAGTGGAGTTGACTTTCAGATATTGAAGCATTAACACCTCAAAATCTCATGCATGACCACTATAGCTGGGAAATTAGGCAAAAAAAATATCAACTTTGAGTGGTCTAGAACAGAGTTAGACAAATTTGTCTTGATCATAGATATTTCAACATTGCTGTTTTGTAAAAAATCCAGACACCAATCCAACTGGATAACTGGGATATCCTCTGAGAAAAACAATATGAGTGCTATCTTTTGACATATGTGAACATCTAAAGAAAAAGAATCCATTAAGTCTAATATCTGTAATGGTATATAACCACAGACTGTCTTCAAATGAAATTAGCTGGTTGGCTTCAGGTGAAAATGAGCAAAACTCACTTTCACTATTGCATCTCACTAGTGAAAGATAGTTCTCATATGATCAAAAATAAAAATAGCTGTTTACCAAATCAGCTGTTTACCAAAGCAAACTTATCACTTACGACTATTATCATGTTGCTGTATCTTTACAATTTATATTGTTTATTTGTTTCCTAGTATGATTTCATTGCTTATTAGTAACCTATGACTATCACTATATGATTGTTGTGATTACATTCTATTTTATTTTTCTTTATTTACACTGAGAGCATATGCGCCAAAGACAAATTCCTTGTATGTCCAATCACACTTGGCCAATAAAGAATTACAATACAATAACAATACAATAGCAGAGTTGGAAGGGACCTTGAATTCTATTCTATTCTATTCTATTCTATTCTATTCTATTCTATTCTATTCTATTCTATTCTATTCTATTCTATTCTATTCTATTCTATTCTATTCTATTCTATTCTATTCTATTCTATTCTATTCTATTCTATTCTAAAATAAGATACTTCTGTAGCAAGCACAGTATAATCTGCATTTAGTGTCTTACCTGCAGAGAGTTATGATTCAACTGGAGTCCTGCTACATATAGAACATTTGTTCTGTTAGTGAACTTCCAGCTGATCCTTAAACCAGAGTAATAAAGGAGTCTCATGACAATGGATGAGAGAAGACAACAGAGGTAGCAAATAATGAAATAATAAGATTATGCTATGATTAATTCTTATGCTTTCTCTATCCAGAAGTGCATTTCTCAATTATAGTAAGCATTTTTCTATTACCCAACATTTTGTTAGTGTTAGATTTTCTTTATTTACATTGATGGTCAGGCTGTGACTTATTCCTAATTTAATGATCCCATCATTTTTAGATTACTTTATTAAGCATATCAGTCTGAAAGCAGATCTATTAATTGTAATGCAACTATATTTTATTTTTCTTTAAAGTTAGGTTAAAAAACTTCAATAAGACTAAATTATTTGCGATATTGAAATATGCCTAAAGGCAATATGAGACACAAACACAGAAGTGTGTGGCCCCTATGGACCTGTGTATAGTTTATGTTAGTGATGGGATTCAAATTTTTTTACTACACACTTGGTGGGCATGGTATGGCTTGGTAGCAGGGGAAGGATACTGTAAAATCTCCATTCCCACCCCACTCCAGGGGGAGGATATTGTAAAATCTCCATTTCCTTGTGATCAGCTGGGACTTGGGAGGCAGAGAATAGATGGGGAGGGGAAGTCAGAGGCGGTATTTACTGGTTCTCCGAACTACTCAAAATTTCTGCTACCGGTTCTCCAGAACTGGTCAGAACCTGCTGAATACCACCTCTGGTTTGTGTGGTTTGATTGTAACACAGACTCAAAAGTCAATACAGGCACTTTACCCTCAAGCTAATAAACATTTGATGATAAAATCTTTTCCTATGCAATTTTCTTAGCTTTTATTCTCCACATGTAGAAGCACTCTGGTATCTGTAATAATAATATTTTCTTCTTCTTCTTCTTCTTCTTCTTCTTCTTCTTCTTCTTCTTCTTCTTCTTCTTCTTCTTCTTCTTCTTCTTCTTCTTCTTCTTCCTCCTCCTCCTCCTCCTCCTCCTCCTCTTCCTCTTCCTCTTCCTCCTCCTCCTCCTCCTCCACTACTACTACTACTACTACTACTACTACTACTACTACTACTACTACTACTTCTGTCAGAGTCAACCTGATGTTTCAACTGGATTTGGCATTTTTGTCCACTATTGAGTCACTCCCAATTATTGCTATTATTATTAATATAAATGAGTATCTTATATGCATTTTCTTTTTTAGAGAGGTAACATACTTCAATTCAGGGGAATGCAGTATTCCAAAATGGCATTTGAAAATAAAACCATGAGAATCCTTGATATTTTCTGTGATTCATTACTGATAATTAGCTGAGAATTTGGTTCTTTGGTCATTTCTCCACTAGTGACTTAGAGCGTTTTTCTAGATTCTACAATGGGAGTTCCCAAATAGTCATAATACAGACAGACTTTATATCTGAGCCTTGGTGGCACAGTGGTTAGAGTGCAGTACTTCAGGCTACTTCTGATGACTGCTGTCTGACTGCAATTTGGCAGTTCAAATCTCATCAGGCTCAAGGTTGACTTAGCCTTCCATCCTTATGAGGTTGATAAAATGAGGACTCAGATTGTTGGCGGCAATAGGCTGACTTTGTAAACCACTTAGACAGTGCTGTAAACCATTGTAAAGTGATATATAAGTCTAAGTGCTATTGCTATTTAAATAATGACTGATTTAATGCTATGAAGATATTATAAATCAGTAGTAGGGGGATGAAATTAGACTCAGCAAATGCTTTAAATAGGGAAGCATGTGAACCTCCAGTTAAATAATAATAATATAATTGCTAAATTATTACTACATGTTCTAGCTATCTGAAAGGTTAATTTAATGGCTTTCTGGACCATGAAATTATACTGTAATCCCTTTTATTTGAAGATGCACAGAACAACCCAACCTGTGAACATAGTAAATACGAATCTGTACATAAAGGAAGTCTAGTCATAAAGAGTTTAACACATACAGGTATCCTCAATTAGCGACTGCAATTGTTTTTGGTGAAATGGTCATTAAGTGACATGGCTGTTAAGTGTGATGTGACTACGAGAGAGAAATGACACTGGAGAAAAATTAAAAAATTGTTATGTGAAAAATAAAATTGACGAGCGTTGGCCTTACTAATAGGTGGGATAATGTAACTGAGTAAGATAATGAATTCTTGGACATCATTAGCATGTTTTGAAGAGTTTCTCCAGAGTCCACAAACAGTCTCATCCCTTTTATTCTCTTTTTTCCCTGCTATGCTAGAGAATGACATTCGGTCATTAGCATTGAAATAAGGTTCATATGGCTTCTGTATATACAAAATGGAAAATGAGTATTTGTTTGTTTGTTTGTTTGTTTGTTTGTTTGTTTGTTTGTTTATTTATTTATTTATTTATTTATTTATTTATTTATTATTTATTTATTTATTTATTATTTATTTATTTATTTATTTATTTATTTACTTAGCCATCTGTCATGCCCCTGTATGTAACTTTTATATACTGTTGTTGCTCTCTAGCCCCATCTAGTGGCTGGAGAGAAAAATACCCTGTTTCCCTGAAAATAAGACCTCCCCGGATAATAAGCCCAATTGGGCTTTTGAGCGCATGTGCTAAAATAAGCCCTCCCCTGAAAATAAGCCCTTCCTGAAAATATTGCAACACAGCAGCAGCCATGAGATGACCACGCTCACCACCTCCTGCATCTCAAAAATAATAAGACCTCTCCAAAAATAAGTCCAAGCGCTTATTTCATAGGTCAAAAGAAAATAAGCCCCTGTCTTATTTTTGTGGAAACATGGTACCAAGTATACTGTTTGAAGCTGACCCCACCTCATTACCCATCAGCCACTCTCTCAAAATAAGTGCACACTGGGAAGCCAGACTCCATTTCCTTTAGCATTTGGAAGAAGCAGAAACACAAAAAAGAATCCATCTTAACATGGTCATCCAAGGACAAACCCACACACCCCACACAGAGCATCATTGGTGAGATTTAGATTGCTTATATTCATTAATTGTTATGTTTAGCAGTAGTCCAATACTGCCTTGTATTTGATTCCCATTGTATGTATTCCTATTTTCCCCAGTTTCATCATATTCTTTTCTTTCAATAAACCATTCAGATCTACGCAGGCGGTCTGTTTTATTGGAGGATAGGTGGGTTTAGCTACATGTCAAATTGCACACAACGTGTAGTGAGGACAGAACACCAGTCCTAACTCTGATAATTAGACACCTAATTACAAAATTGAGAACATCTCAAATATCACCCGTGGGGATTTGATCTTTTCAATCATCGAGATCAACCAGAGAAGTTCTGTTGGCTGAAAAAAAGACAAATTGGCAATAAGACAGGTTTTTCTTCTTATTGCAGTTAGCCTTTGGAGTAACCACCAAGAGCTACAAAACAGTCACAGCATGGGGATTTTCATGCTTAGAATTACATCTGCTGATGCAAAGGTCTCCTTGAATTTAGTGGGATTCACAGGTAAATGGATAGAGATTTGCAGCTCCAGGGTAATGACAGGGTTGCATGCAGACTGTGAGAGCTGAAAATTGGTGGTGTGGGTTTTTTTGCACTGCGAAGCAAGGAACAAATGTAGGGTAAGCTCTAAAATGGATTTAATATAATAAAAACATGAAACCTTCCATCCCAATTTGAAATTTTGGTCCCATTTTGTGCGAGAAAGAATTTGCAGCAACTAATCAAATTGAAATATTGTGCTGGTTGTATAATTGTGCAACTAACATAATTGAAATACTGAAATAAAATATTCAATTGTGTAAGGAATAGGAAATTGTCCATTAGTAGGGAGGCTAATAAACATTGACAAATATACAATGCCCTTATTTTAAGGGGAAAAAATCCAACTCATCCACATTTCTATATATTTTTATTCCATTGTCTATCTATTAAATTAAAAGAAAAACAAGCAACATCCAGCTGCTTTCTTATAGCTATTTTCTCAAATCTGTGTGTTTGTTACTTAAACTTCTTGCATTCTCATTTACTTCCTGGTAAAAACGTGATTTAATATTATCAAGAATAATGGATATACCTATTGATATTGTTTGTATTTTAAAAATGCAATATACTACTTTGATCTTTACTTTAATCCATATCCCATCTTCTTGAAATTTTCTTTTAAGTCTTACCAGATAAATCCTTAATCATCTGTACTCCTATCTGTTATGTGTTCTTAAATTTTGTTGACATCTTTGCATAAACATTGTGTCCGAAGCTATGTTATCTCCTCAAAATTGTGAATAAATTCATCAAAGGAAAGAAGGACATTTGTAAAAGACGTAGGGAGTAGAAAAATTCTTTCTGTACTGCATTGTTGCAGCATTACAATACTTGACCCACATTCAAGCCCACCATCAACCAGGGATGTTCAGTGAGTAACTCTGGACCTGCCTCGCTTAGCCAACACTATCACAAAAGGTTTGGGTACATTGGTTATTTTGAGTTAAAGGCAGGATTTAAATCTAATAAACTTTTCTTTCACCTGATTATTGACAGTTGTTATTATCTTGAAGTGTTTGCATTTAAACATGTCTCTCATTCAGACTCCAATATTTAACGTTCTACTTATAAACCAAATCAATAGTTACAAAATTAACACTCTCTCTTTTAAAAAGGATTCAAGCAACTTATTTTATGTAGAAAATACAGCACTGCAGGCTACTTCAGCTGACTGCAGTTCTGCAGTTCGGCTGTTCAAATCTCACCGGCTCAGGGTTGACTCAGCCTTCCATCCTTCCGAGGTGGGTAAAATGAGGACCCGGATTGTTGTTGGGGGCAATATGCTGACTCTGTAAAACGCTTAGAGAGGGCTGAAAGCCCTATGAAGCGGTATATAAGTCTAACTGCTATTGCTATTGCTATTGCTATCTTGCAGCCACGTTCAGAGATACTGAAGGAATTTGCAACACGTTGTCTATGGAGATTCTCAATCATCCAGGTCATGATGTTTAGTTAGAACCGAAGAAGCTTCTTGGATGAGAAGAGAAATATCTTCAAGGAAAAACAAAGCCCAGTTCCCTTTTGAAAAAGCATCTTTAGGACAACACATCATGGAATCTGTGGGATGCTATCCCCATATCAAAACAACTTACCTTGCCAGAACTGGAAAATAACATTTAACACAGCACAGTTCTTAAACAAAATGGTTCAGTTGAGATCTGCATATTTGGGAATGGTTGGGGTAGATTGCAGGGGTGACACCAAAATATAAGTTTATCATATTTTATCTATATCTTAAATTATTGTATTTTATTCCAATTCCATTTTAAGTCATATTTTATTCCAATACCATTTTAAATTGTATTTTATCAAATTGCATTTTATATTGCAAGGTAAACCTCTGGATAAGAACACGTTGAAAAGGGTTGTTTTAATTCCAGATGTTTTTGGAACTACCACTCAAATAATTCTCAGCAATACATCCTTTCCCTGACTTGGGTGCCATGATGAGACTTTTCAGTTCACAGTCCAAGCACCATAACTTTAGCAGTAGATACTCATTGGCTTTATGATTTTGGTATTTTACTAAGATAGGTTGAAGTTAATTATACATTTATAGTTTGGATACTTAGTTAGCTGCCCCATGGGGAAATGGAGACAACCATGTTCACGAATGATGAATTAAAGCACGCTCTGCTTAACAGTTTAGGCAAACTTAAAAGACATTTATTTATCTAGGTCATTTTATATTACTGATTAGTTTTTTCTCTGGCATTCTTTTAATGTTGCCTTAATGAATACTTTTATTGCATCATTATAAGTTGCCAGAACCCTCAAAATAGCAGGCATATACATTTTCTAAATAACTATGGAGCAGGAATATGGAATATTAAGAATGTCATTAGATTCAGGTTATGTATAAACCAGGTTTTCTAGTAGCTACAATATAAAAGAAGGTTCTGAGGCTATAACTGAATTTGCAAAAAAATTGTAGGTCTTGTTATCATTGCCTGTCATCCTCTTTGCCTGTAACTAGAAGTAATATATCTGAGTTCAGAAATTTAGGCTGATATAAAGTGTTTCCCTTTTCTGCCATTTAGTGCTTGCTGATTTTTTGCCCCTGTAGCCCCAGGTTTAGCCTTCAGGTGCTTTGGAGAATAGGCTGACTTCTTCTTCTTTGTGACAGGTAGTCTATGTGTCCAAAATTGCATATATTTGTCATAAAGTACTTTTATTTAGAAGTCGGATAAGCCACTCTAGTTCATGGTCAATATTCTTTCTAGCATTACAACTTTTCCTTTTTTTCTGGGCAAGTGGGCACTTTTCCAAAATAAGCATCCACCCACCCATCTATTTAGAGTTCTCCTAAAGAGGTTTTGCTAATTAGAGAAACTTCAAAAAGGGATCCAAAGTCAGACAAGTGATAAGCAGATGTCTACTTCTGACATAGACTATGAATAGACAAGTGGATTTAGATATTTTTGACTATAATTTATGACTATTGGCTGAGGTTGCTGGATTTATGTCAGTTGTAGTTGAAAATATCAAAAAGGCATCATGCTACTGGTCCAAGTCCTTGATAGCTTATGATGGAAATAAATCCAACCAACTGTAGTGGGACTTACTATCTAGTTGCTGCATAACCGAATCCAAATGTTGCATTTTTTTTCACAGCATATTCCATCTAAGTACTACTTTGAATTTTTTTTTAAAAAAAACTTCACAACTACAAAAAGATATAAAAAGAAACTATAAAAAAATAACAAGAAGAAATTTAATTCAATGATAAGTTATAACAAAAGAGGAAAGGAAAGGGAAAATACAAACCTTTTGAAAATGTTACCTATACTGTACATCAGTTAAAATAAGGACATATTAAATTTTCAAATTTAAAAGAAAATAATGTCACTGGTTCAACCATCTAGGCAGCTGCATCTGGCTGGTATTACAGCCAACGTGTTCCAGTGGTTAAGACACCAGCCTAGGCAGGGGGTTGGACTGGAACACCTTCAAGATCCCTTCCAACTCTGTTATTCTATTCTATCTAGAAAGCGAGAGACCATGTATTCAAGTCCTTCCTTAGTCATAAAAATCAACTGGGTGACTTTGAGCCAGTCATCCTCAGCCCAAGTTACCACACAGGGTTTTTGTTGTGTGGAAAATAGGAGAAGGAAGTCATGTTGGATATGTTCACCATCTTGTATTATTCGTAAAAATAATAAAGGCAGGTTATAGACAAACAAACAAACAAGGCAGTGGTCTTTTTCTGCTGTGATGCCTGGATTGTAGAATCTTCTGTTCCCTCCTCCCCTGAAGAGATGAGATCAGCCTAATCACTCCTGAACTTTCAGGAATCCCTCAAGATTTGGTTATGCCAGTAGGCCTGGAGACTACAAAGTATGAGCAAACCCTAAAGGTGGTTCTATTATTATTAACACCCTGTTCTGTATTTATTGCTTTATTGGATTGTTGTACACCACCCTGAGTCACTTTCTGTGAGACGGGGAGAGCTGTGTCAACTTGCAAAGCATCCCTGGCCTGCTTACAAGTTGCCATAGGAAAAGGGGAATGGGAAACCGATGAAACAGCACAGCAGCAAAAGACAGATGCACATTCCAGACTTATCTCTCTCAAGGCTGTATCCCAGCGTTACTTAGAATGGCTGGAAGGGAGTGATCTCTACAGTCTGCAAAATTGTCCCAGTGGTGAATGTGATCTATGATCACATCCTGGAGGGGGGAGGGAACAGGTCATGATTGGGGCTATAAATTATGCGGGGTCAGAGCTGGCTTCATTTTGGAACGTGTCTGTGTCGACATGAAGCTTCTAATAAATAACTGGATTTCTTTTGAAGCTTGGCTCAAGGCTCATGATTTAATTAGGGCATCTGTCGAAACCCTGACAGCAAGCACATTTCATAAATAAAATAAGAAAGTAGAAATTTCCCACAACAATAGCAGATGGATTGGATTTTCAGAGTGGATCTAAGATTTTTAGACAGAAGTGGGAAAGGATAACCATAGGCTGGAATTTAGAACTGGGTTGGGTAGATTTCAGGCATGTCAGATTAATTGAATATTTTCTTAAAATCTGTTAATTTTAAGAGACAGAATGGATGGTCTTAAAATGAAAAAAAAGGGACAATCTAAACTGACAATCTGAGTATTCCAGTTAATTTTCAGGATCAAAGTTGCCTCTTTTTTCACACAAAATTTTGTTCTAGTTATTCTAAGCTATCCACATTGTGTTAGCCTCATCTCATATAAGAACAAGTCCCTGGCTAAATTCATGCAGACACTTAAGCCAAATTTTCAAATTTATGATTTGTGAGCTAGTTTTATCAGCCTATGTGGCATCTTTTGCCACGTGGGGAGAAAAATGAAACCAAAACAGAATATGAGAAACAAATAGGAAATGCTTGGACTCCTAGCCCTTGAGGACTATTGAAATTCGGTAAGGTGATAGCATAATTAGAATGTAACCTTGAAGCTACAACTTATTTTAAAAAAACAATTTAAAGAGAAAGGAAAGGCTGCTGTGTTATGCACAAAGAAAGCATATCTGTACAAAAATTCACTAATTGGAAATCTGTTGAGGATAAAAGGCAAAAGAAACAAAAGTAACTGCGGGAGTGTATTCTAGACCACTTGGAAGAAATGAATTAGATATTTCTGTGTCAAATCCCAAGACCCACATCAGTGACAATAGGAGTTATCAAATGACATGACATGGATTGGAAATGACAAGAGTCCGAGTGAGAACTAATTCCTGTTCTTTCCTACTGACAACTTAATTTGTCAAAAGATAGAAGAAGGAACAGAGGAGATCTGCTATAGTGGACCTAATGCTTACCAACAAGGAACACTTGTTTGAAGAAGTGGCAGTGACCAGAACCTTCAGGGGGAAAAATGCTGAATTTGTGATACCAAGGGGCAGGAGAATAGAGAAGGATCAGCTTGTGAATTGGATTTCAAAAGACTCAGTATTTTAAGAAGATACCAAGGGGCAGGAGAATAGAGAAGGATCAGCTTGTGAATTGGATTTCAAAAGACTCAGTATTTTAAGAAGATAAGTTTAGCAGTGTCCATGCTGAAGCAAAAAAGTGTCCAAGAAGGATCTTGAAATATGAGATATTGAAGATACAATTGCAAACAATTCATCCTAGAAGGAATAAAATGGGATACACTTAAATAAACCAACGTAGATACAAAGACTTTTCAAAAGTACTAAACAAACAAACAAACAAATTCATTCATCCATTCATCCATCCATTCACCCATTCCTGGAAGGAGGTGCCATATTGTTAAGAAAAAAAAAGTGCATGGAAGTTCCAGAATCTGCAACAATTGTGTCCAAAAGGTGAAAGGGTAAAACTAGCTTAGATTAGGAGAGATAATTACATCATTTGGCTGTATCGGAAACCATCTGTCGACAAAATAGGCTGTAAGTATGTAATATGTAAGTAAAAGCATGAATTGATAACAGATGAGAGTAAGAAGGCAAAATGCCTGAATTTATTCTCAGAAAGAAACCAAGCCATACCTGGGTCTTTTTTTCTCCACAAGGGAAGGAATCTTCAGCTTGGACTAAACTAAAATAACAGTTAATTATTTCAAATGAATCCAAGTTTCCAGAGTCAGATTAATCACATTCTAGGGTTTTGAAGAAACTAGTGGGGGAGATCACAGAAGTAATAAGTATAATAGTTAAGAATTATGGATAGCATTGAACCCCCAAAACTGGAAGTCACAATTCATGTACCCATGGCGGGTGATGGCATGGCCAATGATTTTTGTGTTTCTCCAGTTGAACTGGTGCTGTTTGGAGTCGATGTGGGGAGACGTTAAGAATTTGGGACTGTGGCGTTTGATTGCCAGCTAATGTTTGTGGATCCTGGTTTTTAATTGATGCAATGTTTGTTCTACATAGAATTGGTTGTACTGGTTACAGTTGATTCTGTAGATGACATTGTTTCTGTATGTATGACACACATACATACATATATCTTAGCAAAACACAAATTGAAAATGAGCCAGCATTGTGATACATTTGCTAAAGGAAGATGCTATTTTAATTTGTATTAATAGGAACATGGATTGCAGAACATGGGAAAGAATTGTCTGATTCTACTCTACATTGATCAAGTCCCACTGGTTCTAGACACTGCAATCCATAAAGGCATGCTTAAGAGAATGAGGAATTGAGAAAAATATGATAACCTTGAGCATCATTCATACTTATTGGGAGAAGCAAAAGCCTTCACTTTCCTTGTGTCTATAAAGCACATTTAATAAAGAGGGAATTGACTTGGTGATGATGACATACTAGACAAAACAGACTTCCAGTACAACCACATTACTGTAAAGGATGGGATGACTTTTTTTAAAAAAAATCTTAATTTAATGACCTTTCTATCTGTCCAAAATATATACTTGTGCTGGAACAAGTGATGCTGTATCCTTTAGAGTTTTCCAATCAATCTTCCTTTGCGCCTTCGTCATTAAATCAAGTACCTATTCAGCTCACTGCTGTGAAAATGATTTGAATGTCTCAATTTGTTAAAATCCACGGCACTCTGGCTGTGATGAGAAACGCAGAACTGAAAGGAAGCTAAATGGTAGCTACTCTTGTCATTTTTAATTTAAAAGAAATAAGGTGTGAAGGTTATGCATTACATAGCAGATTAGATGTAGTTTTATAGCACATTTTATTTGTATATTAGGTGGTGTTTTCCCATGAATAGGTAGGTACATTTTTAAGGAATTAAAATTAAATATTTCTAATTCAGATGCTGAAATTAAGAAGTCTTCTCAGGTGATTTCTGTCCATGCAAATGGAGGGGAAAATAGAAGCATATGAAATTCATTTATTATTGAGAGAGGAAAATTTATGTCCAGCACAATTTTCTCAGTGGAGTTGACTTTCAGATATTGAGGCATTAACACCTCAAAATTTCATGCATGACCACTATAGCTGGGAAATTAGGCAAAGAAAATATGAACTTTGAGTGGTCTAGAACAGAGTTAGACAAATTTGTCTTGATCATAGATATTTCAACATTGATGTTTTGTAAAAACCCAGACACCAATCCAACTGGATAACTGGGATATCTTCTGAGAAAAAAATGTGAGTGTTATCCTCTTTTGATGTATGTGAACATCTAAAGAAAAAGAGTCCTTTAAGTCTAATATCTATAATGGTATATAACCACAGACTGTCTTCAAATGAAATTAGCTCGTGGGATTTTAGAATGGCCGGTGGGCTTCAGGTAAAAATGAGCAAAACTCACTTTTACTATTGCATCTCACTAGTGAAAGATAGTTCTCATATGATCAAAAATAAAAACAACTGATTCTAAATCAGCTGTTTACCAAAGCAAACTTACCACTTATGACTATAACCATGTTGCTTGTATGTTTCAATTTATATTGTTTTATGTTTTATGTGTTTACAAGTATGATTTGATAGCTTATTAGTAACCTTGACTATCACTAAGTGTTGTATCTTTTTATTCTTGAGGAATGTATTTTATTCTCCTTATGGACACTGAGAGCACATGCACCAAAGACAAATTTCTTGTGTTTTCAATCACACTTGCCAATAAATAATTCTATTCTACTCTATTCCATTCCATTCCATTCCACTCCACTCCACTCCACTCCACTCCACTCCACTCCACTCCACTCTACTCTACTCTACTCTACTCTACTCTACTCTACTCTACTCTACTCTACTCTATTCTATTCTGTAAGCTTGTGAAAACTGCATTTCACACTCAAAAGAGAGCTGCTGGAGACCTTTATGTAAGATGGGCAGAGAAAAGAGCCACAAGAAATTGGAATGTTGATTAATAGAAACAAAAGTTGGATTTTGACACTGGAATTATTTCGTAAAGACTTCTTAGATTTTTTTTAATTGATCATCTAGATTCTTGCATACAGCGTTAATTACTTTCAGACCAGTTTCAATTTCCATCTATTACCATACTTTTATTTCCATCTATTTACCATATTCTCTTTATAATTCTTATTTTCACACATGGGGCATGGAGATTCAGCCACACATATGCAGCTATGCCTGCCAAACTCCTGTAAACCTGTCATCCAGATGGTCTATCTCTGGGAGACCTCCACATCTGTTCATTACTTCTAAACTACAACTTTACTTCCAGGACTTCTGGGGAAGAAATGGCAAATTAAGAACAGTTTGGTTAAAAGCAGATTCAAAGACTATGGTGGAATGAAGAGTAAGCAAATAGACGAACTCTTTATAATTTCTCTTGGGACAATGCGATTGTCCACAAGTGATACACATAGTTTCTCCTTACTAGCTAACAACAAAATAGCAGTTTCTCTGGGGCTCTGAACTTTAGGATATGAGAGAATAACTGTCTTGCTGAAACTGCCCTCAAAAGGACACTGCACATTCACATACTTTTCTAATCACATTCAGAAATTATTTGTTTACTGCTTTTCAACTATGAGGAATGTTTGGATTGACAAGTTATACAACAATGGGGAAGTTTCCTCCAATCATTAGTGAAACAAGTATTAAATACAAGTTTAAGGGCTTATTATCTTTCTTTTGGAATAAATAGTAAAAGGGTGATTGGAACTTTGATTTCAAAAAGTTACAAATGGACTAAGGGTCCTGAACTTGAATAAGTTTTTGGAACTACTTATAAAACATAATTATTTTCAGAGAAGAGGATAAGTTATTAAAACTGTTTATATTTGTGATGAAGGGCGAAGTTATTTCTTTATATATTTCTTTCATTGTTTTAACTATATTTTTATTTTTTCTTTATTTTTCTTCTCCATTTTTTTTCTTTTCTGCATTCTTTTTTATTCTTTTTAAAGTTTGTATTAGATTTTAACCTTTTAATTGTAATGTTAATGTTTTTTAACCTTTAAAAAAATAGTATAAAAATGCTTGCTTACTAACTTGCTGCATTTTTACAGTCTCTCAGTTCCCATCTCATGGAAAGGATTCTTCTACCAAACTTCCTAACTGATAGCATTGCACTGTGATTAAAAAATCCAAAATATGCCAAAAACAGATCTGTAGCAGCAAGAAAAGAGCTAATGGGAAGTCCTTGAATTTTACATTTATCTGAAAATCAAATAAACAAAGCAGAAAGTAATGTCCAGATCCAAGAATTGTTTTTTCCAGATCAGTTACTAACTTAATGGTCATGTTCAGAGAATGTTCTTGACCTCGGTTCATTTTAATCTTTGATTAGTTATATGTATGAACTCAGACTCCTGCTTAGTTTATGTTTTGTAAACACCCCCCAAATCAGTGGTGAAATTCTACCAGTTCAGACCGGTTCAGGCAAACCGGTAGCTTTAACTATCAGCTGGAGCAAACTGCTTCTCTCCAACTTTCATCTGGGCTCGTCTGCCCGCCCCTGCACTATACTTATCTATATTCCATTTTCTAAAGCCCAGCTAATAGATATGGCAGATTGCCACATCTTATCTGTTTTCCTCCCCAGCAGTAATGCGGAAGATGATTACTCTGTAAACTGCACATTCAAAGTGCAGGCTCAGTGAACCGGTTGTTAAACCAGTAGGATCCCACCCCAAATGTATTAATTCAGCTGTTGAAAGTTACTATGTTTGTATCTCAGGTTCCAGATAGTAGTGTGGGATAGTCTTCTTTCTCAGCCTATTCCACCAAAGAGTCTAAAGTTCACACTCAATCTGTGGAGCATGGAACGAGAGGTACGATATCTTGATGAAGAGAGATTTTAAGTTTGCTTTCCTAGTGGGAAAAGAGTGCTTTCCTAACTATTTAAATGAGAGGAAAGAGGTTTGTATACCAAAGAACAAGGCTTATCTCCAATGAGGAAGAGAAATACTTTTATAGAGCCTATGTAGACCAAATGTTAATAAGCTCAAATGTTAGCCAGGAAACTTTTAGTATGATGGAAAGGAAACGTTATTAAATGCATTGCTGGAGAGCAATCATCTTAATTGCTAGTCATCTTTGAGTCAATCTTAACTCATGGAGATTTCATAAACTTCCTTGTGGTTTTTCTGGCAACAATACAGAAGTGCTTTGCCATTGCCTTCTCTCAGGATGTTTTTCAGCTTCCCAATTCTAGTTTCCAGCCCCGTGATTCTTCAGAGGATCTCATCCAAGTGCTAACCAAGCTTGACCCTCCTTAGCTTATGAGCTCAGACAAAGTCACCCAGATACTACCTCTTGCCGACAGTTACCTTAATTAAAAGTAAATCAAATAAAATCAGTTTTTGTCCTGTGAACTGGAGCCTTCTGCATTCTGCCTAAAGTTCATATGCTGTAAAAGTTTTGCAACTTTAATGAAAACCATATGGCGCTGGATGGCCTGATTTGGTAATAAGCAGCTGCTTTATTTAGTCCCAGAAAAAAAAAGGCATGCTTCACATTATATTACACAAAGAACATGGACTGTGAGAGATCCATGCAACAGCAATGTGATCTCACGGTATGAAAATATCAATTAATATAAAATGATTTGGCATTTTAAGACTGGCAAAATAATTTGTCTTGTCTACAGCAGCGTAGCTGATCTGTGGGAGTTTCAAGGGGAGGTGATTACTTATTTCTCTGCCAGAGAAAAGGATTGAAAGCCTTCTTCAGGAAACCTGAAATATAAAAGGAAATGAAGGGAAAAGAAGTCTTCTGCATTTATTAGTTACAAATTTATTTATATATTTGAAATTTTGGGCATGGACAACCTGGAATCGTGATGGTGAACCTATGGCACATGTGCCACAGGTGGCATGCATAGCCATATTTGATGGCATGCCAGCTGTTAGCTCCGACACGCATGCACGTGCTAGCCAGCTGATTTTTTTTGCCCTTCTGGGCCGGAGGAGGCCGTTTTTGCCTTCCCCAGGTTTCAAGAAAGACTATGGAGGCTGGGGAGGGAAAAAACAGCCTCCTCTGGCTCCCTGGAGGCCCTCCAGAAGCCAGAAATGGATCATTTCTGAACTTCTGGTTGGCCCATTGGGGCTGTTTTTCATCCTCCCCAGCCTACAGTGGCGTCCCTGAAGCTTGGGGAGGGCAACAAACGCCCCCAATGGGCCAACTGGAAGTTCAGAAATGATCCATTTCTGGCTTCCAGTGGGGCGGGGGTGGCTGTTTTCACCTTCCCCATGCTTCAGTAAAGCCTCAAGAGCTTGGGGATGGGTCATGTGCACATGCATGGGGCGGGATCAAATTTCCCTGGGGAGGGAGGCGGGAAATTGAGTGGGCATGCACACACGGTAGTGCATGGATGCACACTTTTGGCATGCTGTAGAACCTAGAACTATGCCACCTACAGTCGGACTTAAGTATAGTACACAAAATTATCCACTACAACGTCTTACCAGTCAATGACTACTTCAGCTTCAACTGCAATAATACAAGAGCACACAACAGATACAAACTCAAGGTAAACTGCTCCAAACTTGATTACAGAAAACATGACTTTAGCAACAGAATGGTCAATGCCTGAAATGAACTACCTGATTCTGTTGTTACATCTTCAAATCCCCAAAACTTTAACCTTAAACTGGCTACTATTGACCTTATCCCATTCCTATGAGGTCTATAAGGGGCACATATAGACACAGAGCCGAGGTGGCGCAGTGGTTAAATGCAGCACTTCAGGCTACTTCAGCTGACTGCAGTTCTGCAGTTTGGCTGTTCAAATCTCACCGGCTCAGGGCTGACTCAGCCTTCCATCCCTTCGAGGTGGGTAAAATGAGGACCCGGATTGTTGTTGGGGGCAATATGCTGACTCTGTAAACCGCTTAGAGAGGGCTGAAAGCCCTATGAAGCGGTATATAAGTCTAACTGCTATTGCTATAAGCACATCATCATGCCTAACATTCCTGTCCTACTGTCCCCACTTATTCGTACAAATTTCATCTTATTCATGTTTATTCTTATACCTATTATCTGGTATATGATTAGCAAATCAAATAAAAAAATAAAATAAAATATGAATTTAAAATGATCAGATTAAATAGAACATAGCTCATCCACTCTTCAGATAGCCAGGAATAAGGTACATTCAAGCTTTCCTTTTCAATATCTCAGTCTGAAAGAATGGTAGCTTATAATACATTATTTTAGAGTGCTAGTATAAGACTAAACACACACACAGAGACATGTACAAATTTATCTTCTACATGTGCTGTGGTCTTGATGTACTGTTGACTATTTCCAATTTATATGTCTGAGTGTGAAGAATCAGAAACACACATTAAGTTCCAGATAAGATGATTTATGGTTCATGCCTATTTCCAGTCAATCCACAGTCAGCACTACATTGGTGCTCAATAAGAGCCAATGAAATTCAAGAGGGGTTAGACTGAGACTGTTTTTGGCAACATAATGACTCAAGGCTGATAACTCACATGACTCCATCCCCGGGATTTGTCTGCTCTTCTCCTACAGCATGTCCTAAAAGCTTAAGGTATTGCATAATAGTTGTGAAATAGACCCCATGCCTACCCACATGAAAGGTTACATATAGACAACCTTGGAAAATAGGTTGAAGTTTGCTATAACGGCATGTAACCATTGATCCCATAAAACACAGGACAGGAAAGGGGGAAAAGTAAAATCAGCTCTGAGAAAATTTAAAACTAAAGGGAATAAAGTTATTGTCCCTTTTGTTGAAGAAGTCCATTACCTCCTTACATATACTGCATTTTTACTTTTAACTTCTCTCTTGAAGTGAGAAATAATCAACCACTTATTTATTTGTTAAATTTCTAGGCCACCCAATCCCAGAGGACTCCACTTCCACATAAAGCTATCATTCGATTGTCCCTTCTGTATTAGGGGATCATTGCACCACATGATCATAATCCGAGTTCTTCTCTCTCTCATCCACAGGACTAATTACCCTGTGGGAATGACCCAAAAGTTTGCTTGTGAATAATGTCTTAAAATATAAAGTAGATATTACCTAAAATCAGAGCCAGTTAGGAATTGGACTTCTATTCCTGTCTTAGATGCAAAGTTAGCAGATTGACTAGGCTATTTCATTCTCTCATAACTTAGTAAGTAGACAAGAGCAAAAATTTGCCAAGAAACTGCAAAGACTAGTCCGGGCAGTTGACAGGAGTCTACATTCACTTGAAGCTGCCTGCCTGCCTGCCTGCCTGCCTGCCTGCCTGCCTGCCTGCCTGCCTGCTTATCTATCTATCTATCTATCTATCTATCTATCTATCTATCTATCTATCTATCTATCTATCTATCTATCTATCTATCATCTATCTATCTATCTATCTATCTATCTATCTATCTATCTATCTATCTATCTATCTATCTATCTTTACAAGCAATAGCAATAGTTAGGCTTATATACCGCTTCATAGGGCTTTCAGCCCTCTCTAAGCGGTTTACAGAGTTAGTATATTGCCCCCAACAACAATCTGGGTCCTCATTTTACCCACCTCGGAAGGATGGAAGGCTGAGTCAACCTTGAGCCTGGTGGGATTTGAACAGCCAAACTGCTGAACTGCAGTCAGCTGAAGTAGCCTGCAGTGCTGCATTTAACCACTGCGCCACCTCGGCTCTTGTAAGATAAACTTGTAAGATAGCAAAAGCGCTTATACTTATATTCCATCGGGGGTGGATTCTGGCTTCTTTTACTACTGGTTCGCTCAGGGATGTGCTTCGGGTATGCATGCGCTTCATGTGCACATGTGCAAAGGTAAAAAAAAACCAAGCTGGTGACACCTACACCACTGCCGATGGAACCAGTTCAGGTGCGTGGCTGGCCGAGTTACTACCTACTTGGCTGAACCAGTCTCCACCGGTAGGAACCCCCCTCTCTATTCCACTCCATAATGCTTTAGAGCCCTCTCTAAGCAATTTACAAAGTCAGCACATTGCCCACAATCTGAATCCTCACTTTACTGTCCTCAAAAGGATGGAAGCCTGAGTCAACCTTGAGCTGGTAGCAGAAGTGGGCATCACATAAATTAACAACCAGTTCACCCAGCATCAAAAATGTGAGTGTGCACTATCGGCGCATGTGTGCAGCCTTCTGTGCATGTGCTTCAATTGCACACATGCCTTGTTTGCATGCATGCGGCTTCAAAAATATGGCTAAATAGGATGATATAGCATCGGGGCGGGTGGGCTGGGCTACCTGCAGTTTGGAAATACCGGTTCGCCTGAACTGGTCAAAACCACCAGCAGCCCACCACTGGCTGGCAGTCAGCAGAATTAGTTTGCAATACTGCATTCTACCCACTGCACCACCATGGCTCCTACATAATATAGCAATAGCGCTTAGATTTGCATACCACTTCACAGCACTTTATAGCCTTTTCTAAGCAATTTACATAGTCAGCATATTGCCCCCAACAATCTGGGTCCCCATTTTATCAATTTTGGAAGGGTGAAAGCTGAGTCAACCTTTTTTTTAATTAATAAAGTTTTTTTTAATCATCTCATCGTGTGAATAGTTTGATTCCTGGGTGTCATACAGTTCAATACCAATAAACATAACAGTATTATTCCCAGTAATTACATTTCATTTTCATTTTTAGTTTTACTAACACGTAATTTCTACTATCATCCTTCAATTCTAAACCTTCTCATAGTTCTACCATGCATTGTATCAACTTAACATCTGTTTTTGCTGTTTCCCCTCTTATTTTTACCTTTATTTTAGCCCCCGCTTTCCCCCTTCTCCTATTATTCTAATATTCAAAGAGGTGATCCTTCCTTTTTTCATTATTCAATATTTCAATATGCACTTCTAGCATCAATCATGATCTTTCAAGCATTTATCAAATTACTTAATTCTAGCTTTTCATTGTTAATCACATTTTTATACAATTTAATAATACCCTTATACAAATTCTATTTATCTAATTTACAAACTATTTTTCAGTCTCTATAATTCTAATAATAATATACGTTACATTGCTACCTTACTAATATATATATTCAAAAATGATTTTTGTCTCATACCACATACAGAGCAGTTATCCAACTTACATAGTTCTAATATTCATACACATTATAAGATATTTCCATAAAATGTTGCTTTGCATTTCTTTCCTTTTATCTCACATCTTTCAACCTCATCCAAATTTTTAATCTTCTTCTTTTTTGGTTGTCTCCCATACACTTCTTTTAATACTTTTATTTCACCTACTTTTGAATCTGCATTGAAACTATGCCCTCAAATTTTCTTTCCCTTCGCCCTTTTTCCCCACTGTCTAATTTTATGAATGCCTGTTCTAAAAGATTCTTCTCTCCAGCTGTCTTCCTGTCTCTCCCATTTCCTTTCCACATCTTTTATTTCCCTTCTGTTCTACTCCCTTATTCACCATTAATTGTACTAATATCTTCTTGTTGTTGCCTTACAATACAATACAATAGCAGAATTGGAAGGGACCTTGGAGGTCTTCTAGTCCGACCCCCTGCCTAGGCAGGAAACCCTATACCATTTCAGACAAATGGCTATCCAATAACTTCTTAAAGACTTCCAGCGTTGGGGCATTCACAACTTCTGGAGGCAAGCTGTTCCATTTATTAATTGTTCTAACTGTCAGGAAATTTCTCCTCAGTTCTAAGTTGCTTCTCTCCTTGATTACTTTCCACCCATTGCTTCTTGTTCGACCCTCAGGTGCCTTGGAGAATAGTTTGACTCCCTCTTCTTTGTGGCAACCTCTGAGATATTGGAACACTGTTATCATGTCTCCCCTAGTCCTTCTTTTCATTGAACTAGACATACCCAGTTCCTGCAACCGTTCTTCATATGTTTTAGTCTCCAGTCCCTTAATAATCTTTGTTGCTCTTCTCTGCACTCTTTCTAGAGTCTCCACATCTTTTCTACATCGTGGCGACCAAAACTGAATGCAGTATTTCAAGTATGGCCTTACCAAGGCATTATAAAGTGAGATTAACGCTTCACATGATCTTGATTCTATACCTCTGTTTATGTAGCCTAGAACTGTGTTGGCTTTTTTGACAGCTGCTGCACACTGTTGACTCATATTTAAATGGTTGTCCACTAGGACACCAAGATCCCTCTCACAGTTACTACTATTGATCAAGGTACCACCTATACTGTACCTGTGCATTTCATTTTTCTTGCCTAAATGTAGAACCTTATTCTTTTCACCATTGAATTTCATTTTAATAGATAGTGCCCAATGTTCAGGTTTGCCAAGATCCTTCTGTATCTTAAGCCTACCTTTTGGAGTATTGATTTTTCTTGTTGATTTTCTGATTCTGCTGTCTCCTTCGCTCTTTCTGATGATTCCATTTTCCCCTCATTGTCCTGTTCTTTACTTGTTGTTCCTTGTATTATATTTTCTAGTTTTTGATCTATACATTCTATACAACCAAATATTTCTTTCACCTCCTTGTGTTGTTCTTTTATAAAATGCTTAATGTCTTGGTACATAAGCTCCATTTCATTGTCTCCACTTGCTTCAATTTTACAATCAATCCAATTTAAGAAAAGAAGGAAGGCTGAGTCAACCTTGAGCCAGTGAGATTCGAGCTCCTGGAGTGAGCAGGAAGTTAGTCGCATTACTGCGTTCTAACCACTGTGCCCCCACAGCTCTGGTGATTATAAGATCCTGCTTATAATTGCTTTTATTGCTTACAAAAGTAGTTTGAAAAGTAGAATAGAAAGATGATGTTCATCCATCGTGTTTGAAGAGGACCTTAACATTGAACAGGTTGTCGGCTGTCCACGATGTGTCCGCGGGTGGCTGGTAAGGCCTACATGGGCATGAAATGTTCTGCCACATGTCGGGCAGACATTTGCAGCTCTGGCTTTGTGGAGTGCTTGCTTCTCTTGTGCATCTGTCCTCGGATGTCTGGCAGTCTTGGTGGATCATTGTGTGCCATGTTGATCACTCTTGTGCCAGGGTTTCCCAGGACGTGGGACTTGAAGGAGGCTTTCAAGGTGTCCTTGTATCACTTCCTTTGTCCCCCAGGCAATTGCTTTCCTTGAGACAACTCACATAAAGGAGCTGTTTAGGGATGCGATGCTCTGGCATCCTTTCAACATGGCCTGCCCAGGGTGTTTGGGCTTTCATCAGCAGGGTGTGAACTGATGGCAAACCTGCTGTGTCTGGCACCTTGTTCTGCCACCCGATCCTCAGAATTCTACAGAAGCAGGTCATGTGGAAGTGGCTCAATTGCCTAGTGTGCGTCCTGTATACAGTCCAAGAATAGAAAGAAATTATAACAACAATATCAATAATAATGTGGTGTGAATCTAGCCTTTGAATCATATAGAAAGAGACTCATCTTAGCTTGCCATAATCTCTTTGTCCAGTGGTGGGTTGCAGGCATTACACCCCGGTAGAGGTGCACCAGAGCCTACCCGGAGCACCGGGTACTGTTCTGATATGGTGCTCCAGAGGGCCCACCCACCTGCCCAAGCTCCTTACCTGTCCTTTAAGCCTTTGGTGCTTCCATGCATGCACTTGGCATGTATGGCGCCTGTGCAACGCTCCGCCGAGCAGCTGGAGCAACACGGAGGCTTACAGAAGCGTTGCAGGCAAGTACAATGCATGTGCACACCGCATGTGTCCATGTAGGTGTTGCCGGACCTGTTCCAACCATAATGGGATCTGGAACCCACCACTGCCTTTGTCAAAATACAGGATTCAAAAGACATTTTAATTCCCCTTCTCCCTACAATGGCTAGCAAGCAAATATTTTCTCCTGCTGATTGATATACATGTAGAGCTGCAAGTAAATTAAACCAAAGATATTCAGATCTTGAAACCAGCCATTAAACAATTTATGAAGATGTACTGTTATCACTGGAAATGAGACCTCTGCTTTTGATCATAACAGTATCATTAGCTATAACATTTATTATTGAGGAAATTGGACCAGATGTCTCTCTAATTAGTAATTAGAATTACCTGCAGAATGACTCTGAAACCATGCTGTGAAAAATGCTCTTGGGAGAGGGGAGGAAAAGCCAGTCCTCCTTAGGTTTTCAGATGTACAGCAAATGTTTGTTATGGATAGTTCTTACCAGTGATATAACTAAAGGTAGATATCAGAGCTAAGCTGTAGAGCCTGTAATTATGGAACTCCCTCCAAATGATCACCCAGAAAATGACAGATGATTGTGTTTGGCTTTACCCACATACTGATAAAGTTAGAGGCCATCTGGAACTATTCACTATGTCATTCTTTCTTTGTGTTCCCCTCCCCTAACACAATCAGGAAAGCCATGTACAAACATATAAATAGATAGATTAATCTCTGAAAACCTGGTTCTTTGCCTATAGGTCTTTGCCTACTGTGTAATATGCACCTGGGTTTTGTTTCTGCCATCTTTTGCTCCTATCTCATATATTTTTTTCATGTGCTTTTAATTTGGCAGCTGATGGGAACTGGATGTTGTTATAAACAACCTTAAGGAGAAACCACTTTAAAAGAAGGAAAACCTTGGTCAATTGAAAATATGAATGTTTTATTATAAACCAATGGGAATTCTTTGTCCCAATCTTCGCTTTTTCTCTTTAGAGATAGGTGATATTATAATAGTTCAAAGACTTATTGTTATTTGATAGATAATTATGAATTTAAGGAAATAAGGATTGCTACAAATGAAATAATATTAATCTAAGTGTTTAATGCTCAATGACAGTGAAACATTTAGCTATGTTTAATGTAAACCAGTGATGTTAATCTTAAGTTTAAGAATTGATGCACAAAAACTTGTAACAAACAACATGCTTGATGAAATGGAGGAAAGTTGTTCTTTTTTCCCTCTCTTGCTTTGTTTTTGTATGTGTTGTTTTGTTTAAAAAGAATGAAAAATATTTTTTTTAAAAAGAAGGAAAACCTTATCTTCTTTCAATCTATCATTGTTTAATTATGTTATTGTTCCTTAATGGAACCCAACCATTCTAATACCATGTTTCCCTGAAAATTACAGAGTCTTATTTTCTTTTGACTCCCGAAATAAGCACTTGGCCTTATTTTCAGGGAGGTCTTATTATTTTTGAGGTGCAGTAGCCAGCGAGTGTGGTCACCAAATAAACCTTTATCTTCATTGACAAAAGGACTACGATAAGAATTTATTTAAAAGAAAGTTATTCTGTTATTCTTTAAGAATGAAAGGTATTTAAAACATCATTTCAGAATGGTCATTCAGTGTCTTGAAATGGTCTGGTATCAAGATGGATCATTACAGTCTCTAAAGTACCCTCAGGACAGTAGGTTTTAAAACTTGCTTGCTGAGGTATATCCAACCTGACTGCATATGGCTCTGAACAGCTAATAATGTAGCCCCAAAAGATCATAAACTTTTAACATCATTATATGATTATACATGTTGTGTACTACAGTTTCCTCTCTGGTCTAAGGGGTGTGTGTGTCCTTGTTACTGATTGGTTACCTGTTTGACAGCTGGGATATATATAAAGAGCTGTCAAACAGGGCTCAGCTGTTGCCAGTTAGCTAATACACGCGAAATGTGAAGTGTCGCGTTTGGCAAGCTGTTAGCAATAGCAATAGCAATAATAGCAATAGCAGTTAGACTTATGTACCGCTTCATAGGGCTTTCAGCCGTCTCTAAGCAGTTTACAGAGTCAGCATATCACTCCCACAGTCTGGGTCCTCATTTCACCCACCTCGGAAGGATGGAAGGCTGAGTCAACCTTGAGCCGGTGAGATTTGAACCGCTGAACTGCAGATAACAGTCAGTTGAAGTGGCTTGCAGTACTGCACTCTAACCATTGCGCCACCTCGGCTCCTACTTATTTCCTTTAGAAATAAACTGTTAGCTGACTTGAAGTCCTGGCTCACCTCTGTTTGTCTGACCGCATTCTCCCAGCTAGAACAATACACATTAACTATCATATATTTTATTGGTGCCTCAAGACAATTCCTTTTCACTCAAGGAAGCCCAGACAAGCCACAAGGTTGGAGCTAGAGCGATGATGGTCAAATATGGCTGCTTTATGACCTGTTTACTTCAACTCCCAGAATTCCTAAGCCAGCCAGGTCTACAGGTCGTAAAGGGGGTATAGTTGCCTACTCTGGCTAGAGTTTCTGTTGACAATAGAGAATGTTTTGATTCAGATACTGTAAGTTTGAGCTCAAAAAGGTTAACAAACCATTTGCTGCCACCATTTTTTCCCCTGGGAGATAACTTGATAGTGGATTTCACCTTACAGGAAATTATGTAAATATTATAAGGAATCTCATAAATCATTCTGGTGTCAAGCATTGAACTTTCCATCTACGAATCCCACTCCCAGTTGTTTTCAAATAATGATAATAATTGGATAGTTGACCTGTAACATTATGTGTGGTTGTTAAGAGAAATGTGTGGGATAGTTTTTGCTGCAAAACTGAATATAACTTTGTGTTCTTCCATCACTACTGTATAAGCCGTTTCACAGCTATAGTATCCCACGCAACATCTGTAAACAAACTACACATGACTTGATAGAAGACAGCTTTCTAATTTTATGCTTTTTTATTTCAAAATAGTTGGGAGTAGGGAAAATCAAGTACTTCTTTTATCTGCTCCCCCTTAATGGATAATACATTCAGTTTCTGTAAAAAAAAAAAAAGATGAGGGGAAGGCATGGTTAATTATGGCCTGAGAGCAGAATATGCTAATTGTATCCCTTCATATATTTATTTATGCACTTTTTTTCCCTCCATGCTTTTCCTCAGAACATCTTACAGAAACTCTAGGTAGTCACAGAGAAGAGTGGAGAGAGGGGTGGGTTCCAACCTGAAGACCTGAGAGTGGGACAAGAAGTAACAGATTAAAGCATATTAAAATTTCTCCTAGAATTCAGGAGAAATAAAAAAAAAATCAGTGGAATAACTCCAGAAGTTATAGGTCCGTGATGGCAAACCTATAGCATGCGTACCACAGATGGCACGTGCAGCCATTTCTGAGGGCATGCAAGGCATTGCCCTGCCAGCTAGCTAGCTGGTTTCAGCCTTCCCTTCAGGGAAGCTAATTCCCTGAAGCCTCCGGAGGGAGAAAAATGGCCCAATGGGCAACCCAGAAGTCCATTCCCCAACTTTGGTTTGTACATTGAGCCATTTTTCGCCATCCAGAGGCTTCAGGAGGCTTCCCTGAAGACCCGGGAGGGAGAAAAATGGCCCAATGTGCAATCCAGAAGTTGGAAAATGGACCGTTTCCAATCTCAGGAGGGCCTTGGGGGAGTGGGGAGGGAGAAGCTGTTTTCACCCTACCCAGGCTCCTAGAAAGCCTCTGGAGCCCAAGGAGGTCAAAAAACAGGTCCACCCTGCCATTGCACACCAAAAGCGGAGAGAGGGCACATGCATAGAATTATGGGTGTGGCAGGGGTGGGTTTCTCGCCCCGTTTCAACCGGTTCAGTTGGAACAGGGCCGGCGGCGTCCTCGTGCATGCGCGCAGTGCACGCATGCATACTAGCGTCTGTGCGATGCTCCAGCTGCTCCTGGAGGATCGCGCAGGCGCTGTATGCGTCCTGCGCATGCGTGGAAGCGCAGAACTTGTCAAAACTGGGTAAGGAGCGCGGGCGGGCGGGCCCTTCGCCGTTCCTGGAAGTTACTTACTTCCGGGTTCGCTGACCAACCGGTTCGCGGGGACCGCCACGAACCAGTTGAAACCCACCCCTGGGGTGTGGGAATGCACGTGCACAACTGCCCCCCACACTCCCCCACTTTTGGCACGCAATGGCAAAAAGGTTAGCCATCACTGTTATAGGTGTTTCATCACTTGAGGTTTTTAAGAAGAAATTGGACAACTATTTGACCAGAATGGTATAAGTTCTTCCTTGAGCAGAGGGTTAGACTAGAAGATCTCCAAGATGCATTCCAGCTTTGTTATTTTCAATTCTGAAGTCTAGCTGCCTTGCCAAATTTACCTCTAAGTCCTTTCTGTATTTTTAACAAAGAATAATCAAAATTGATTTTCAATTTGCTACATTGGGATATATCTGGAGCAGTCTAGTCCTGAACCTCTGAGCTGCAAAGCATTTACTTTATGCCTGTGAGTTAAAAACATATTTTCTGCTTTGTGCAAATCCTAGCTGTGATAAATACTTGCAAGAAGTTAACACTAAATCCAGCATTTCTGAAATCCAGATATGTAATTGCTTATCAGGTATTCTACCACCAGCTGTTTTCAGATGTTCTGGAGACTAATTTTTAGTGTAGTTATATAAGGGGAGAAAATGTAATCTGCTAACTGTAATCCTATCTCTTGCTGTTTCCTCTTCAAGGTGTATGAAAGCTGCGTCTTCGAAATGATAGAAGTATAAGCTGTAGCTCATATTAGCATGCTTCATTTTTAAAATAAGCCTGTTAAATCCAGGTGAGCTATCTTTAAAGACATCATAGGACAGGATCAGAATTGCTAGTCACACTTCCCTGGTGATTCTTCTCTTCAGGAGGCCTTGAATTTGGTACTTAAAAATAAATTCTCTAACTAGAAAAACACATTTCATTAAAGAATACCAATGTGCATAAATTTTCTTAATTAGCTCATTTATCTTTTGGAATTGCTTAAGTGGTTGAAAGGAAGCATGACTGCGACTCCTATCTGCAACACTAACTGGATTACAAGGCAAAAAAAGTTCAAAATACTTCAGAATTATTACTCACTGGTTTATTCACTCACTGTCATTGGTTCATTGCCCAGATAATAGCTTGCCTCCTATAGGAGCTTACATATTAGCAATAGAAATAACATTTAGAAGTATATACTGTTCCATAGTGTTTTACAGCACCCTCTGAGAAGTTTGCAGCATCAGCGTATTGTCCCCAACAGTTTACCATATTCAGAAGGATGGAAGGCTGAGTCAACCTTAAGATGGTCAGGATCAGTGACATGCGGTGAGGTTTATGGCTGGTGAGGCAGTCCTCTCCCCCGACATTCCACTGTCTAAAGCACTTTCTTTCTTTTGCCCACCTGAGCTCTGACAGCCCGCCAGCTCATGCGGGCAAGCTGGCGGGCAGCCGCTTTCTTTTGCCCGCCTCTGTGTCCGTGGCAGCCACGGACACAGAGGCGGGCAAAAGAAAGTGGCAGCCCGCCAGCAGAAGTGGCTTGGTGGTGGGGTCATGTGACTGGCTGGGCATGGCCAACTTTTTTTAAAAAACTTTTTAGAGCATTTTTAACTATCGGTTCTCTTGAACCAGTAATTAAAAAATGCTGCAATTTTTTTAAAAAAAAGTTCTGAGGATCACAGCTGATTGTCACAAAGCCGATCAGGAGAACTTTAAAAAAAACTTTTTAAAGCATTTTTTTCTACTACTGGTTGACCTGAACTGGTAGCATTTCACCCCTGCTCCTATTACATATTAATATGTAACAACATATAGAAGAATAAAAGATACTCAGATAAATAATGAATGAGTGTACAGGCCTAAATACATATAGGACTTAATGGGTGGTGGTGATGAAGACTTACAGAGTTTTATTTTACTTCCAGGATAAAAGATTTGAAAGAATAAGTGGAAAATAAAACATGAGTAGGTCATAAGAATTGATAGAAAATCATCAACAGTGCAGATTAAGTGAAAATATCAGAAAATGGGTTTTTATGGGACAATTTCCCCAGTCCTCATATAGATGGAGGTTCCAACAAATTAAGATCCACCATTTCAATTAATCAAACAAATGAATACTTTGCACTCTTGATTCTATCCCTTCTTGTTTTAGCATGCTCACTTCTCAGAGTTCTCCAGTTCCATTGTATTCAATTTACTTTTATATGTCTCCTGGCGTATCCAACTCACATTTCCATGTGATAAATTGGCCGAACCTTGTTCTAATCTATAGCCATTTTGTTTCTTTCAACATTTATGCATTGCCAGAGTCTACATTTTCTCCACTACATTTCTAACAGTATGTGGAGTCTTGAAATTTCCCCATTCATTTATTCATTTCACTGAACATTCTACTATGGTACACAAATTTATCTACCTGCTCTTTTTTTTTGCCCTTTATGAATAATTCTATTTTTCTTGTCAAACACAACCACTGTGTTCTTTGATATTCATTTTCAGTTCTATATTCCATAGCACATCATCCAATCTTAAAACTAACGTTCTCTGCAAAATGTTCAGGTTCCATCCAGCAATAGAGAATAATCTGAAACCACATCTCTGTCTAATACTTTTGCATCATCACTACAACATTTCACATACATATTAAACAGGCAAGTGAAGCTTTTCTTATTACCTGCTCAGTGTTGAACATTAATGCCATTCCCTTTCATTCTTCCATCTCTCAAGGCCTAATCCCCCCCTGCCCCCCCACTTGTACTCTCTTATTCCACTTCTGCTAATTCAAAATAATTGTGACAAATACTTCTTCCCCTTCTGGATTATATTTATTCAGAATGTTTCACAACACTCCCACACCAAAATGTCATCTTTGGTTCTTTTATTGTCATCAAAGGCTTGAACTTCATATGTACTTTTGCAAGCTAGATTATATCAGCACATGCTTTGGGGTCTGTATGTTTTAGTTCTTTTTATTCAAAACTAAACTCTCATCTTCACTTCCTTGCATGTTCATCAGTTGCATTTCACAAATCAGATTCCAATTATACAATTCTATTACCTTCTTCCCCTTTCTCTTATTTCCCAAACGCACAACACATTATTGTTTTTCTTCCATTTGATTCATTTGTGTTCTTTGCCATTTATTCCTGTTATATTCCAAATGGGAAAGCTTCATATTGCATGATGATTTCCCATCAATACTGACTTCTATTGTCCACCCTGGCTTTGATCAGTTGAAGTTGTCACACAACATTTTTCTTAATAAGAAAGAGAAAATATAGATAGGTTACATTCATGCTTGATACAGCATTCACTGCTAATGTTAAGGTAACTTTTGGCACATTTTGGTCAAGTTGCTAAAAGAAAAGTCCAATTCCTGCTTTGACCCCAAGACATTCTTGCTATGCTATATACAAGTTAGGCTCTTTAATTTACAATTAACTTGCAAGCCAACATATCCATATGCCATTAAATAGGTATTATATACAGTATTATATGCAGAGTACTGACATTAAATGTTTTGTGTAAATACACTCAGAGAGATGGTTCAGAGTAATTTAACAGTTAAATGGGAAATATAAACACCACCCAAGAGAATGACTGGGAAAATATTTTCTTACTGGTTCTACAAAAGAGGCTTGCTAAACCTTTGGAGAAGTCTGCATAATGAAATAAAGAAAAAAATAAAGAGCAAGTAAATCCTGCAACAATCTTTGATTGAATCAAAAATTAAGAGTGTTAGAAGTTAAAGGGAGGAATATAAAAATGGTTTTTTTCATCAACATTAAAACGAGGCATTGATTTGCAAATGATTATTTTTGTAAACTGTAAAATGCATGTCCTACACATGTAAGAAAATAGATTATTAGATGAATTGACAACCTTTCTCTCACTCTGTTAATTCTGTAAATTAATATTCTGTTATTTTTTATATAACAGAACATCCTTATTCGTTCTGGACACAAGGTATAAACCTTAAGCTGCTTCTCAAACAAATGTTCCATTTTAAAAGAAATATTATATCATCATTAGGTTCATGTTCAATGATCAGGAAAAACTGGAAAGAATATTTTGCTTTTAAAACTATAAAAAATGAGTTGTATCAGTAAAATAAAAATAAAGTGAAGCCATTATGATGCACTCCAAGTAACTTACTAATAATATGGATAAAAATAGTTGACTTATACTGGGTTTTGGATTTGTTTCAGAAGTGAACACATGAACAGCCAGAGTCAGTGACTCCAAAATAAAAGCAGATGGAGGGAATAAGGTGTACAAGCAACATTCTTTCATGTAATTGAAAAATACATGAAAGAAAAGATGCTTCCTTCAAAAGGCTTTGCTTATAAATGTCAAGAAGTAACTAAGGAAAACGTAGACTTTCTCCTCATATTTTACAGAAGAAAGTCTCCTGCTTTTCTCTAAGCATTTATTATATTTTTGAATGCACTCTTAAGTCAAAGCAGGACTGAGCAGTAGCAGTAAGTGAAGTGACAGCTGTGAAAGGAACATCTTACAGAAAGGAAGCAGATGGGTAAGAACATCAAGAATGCTAAAGCACAAGGAAGACAGCATGAAGAAGACAGCAAAACTTGACCAAAGCAACCAATACAATTGTAAAGGAAGTAATGAGACATCTGAATAACCTGGTTGTCCTACTGTCAAATCGTTGTCCTGATCAGAAAAGATTCAGATTGTTCATTGAATGGTTGGAGAGCTGCCAAAAGCCCCTAAATTAGGGAAACCTAATTTGGAAAGGAAGCTTAACAAAACTGTACTAAAATCCCTATGATATGCCTGATAAATCTTTCCCCACTGCTACATACTGTATGCATTACAAATACTTATATATACAGGGAATCCCTAACTTACAACCACAACAAATTTGTGGTTGTCATTGCTAAGCAAGATAGTTGTTAAATGAGTATTGCCCCATTTTATGACCTTTGTTGCCACACTTGTTAAGTGAATCACTGAAATTATTAAGTTAGTAACGTGGTTGTTAAGTGAATCAGGATTCCACATCAACTTGTTTGTCAGAAGGTCACAAAGGTGACACCAAATACTAAAACCATTATAATTACACGCCAATTGCCAAGCATCTGAATTTTGATTATGTGACCATGCAGATGCTGCAATGATTGTAAGTGTGAAAAATGATCACAATCTTTTTCAGTGCCATTGTAACAACTGAACAAGCCCTAAGCAAAGGTTCGTAATTGGGGACGATCTGTATATGCAATTGACTGGTTTTGATTCCCCCCGCTTTATATTCTGTATATTTGTGACCTTGATGATTTTGCTATACCAGAAGCTCCTAAATTCATAAAATTTGGGGCATCTAATGGATAAGAAATCTCTTAGATGATTAATCAGGAAACATAATTTCTTTCTGAGATCTTTTTCAGCTCATCAAAGAAGTTTATTGTGTACCCCTTTTTTGGCTCAGGATTCATTTGGTGTTTCATATTAAGCTGTCATGTTTTTGCATAATAATATTTTTTGTTACAGGAGAATGAGATAAATCTATTTTATCTGGGTCATCAACAGCTCTCAAACTTTGAGTACCACAGCGTGGAAGACAAATGTCTTTATCGTTATTGACAGTCCAGTTCAGAATGCCATCTAAGAGTCAGCAAACTGGATGTGATCCCAACGTAACAATACATAACACACCCTCCTAACTTGGCACATTGAAAGCTGATTCTTCCCTCAATGTAAATGAAACATTAGGACACCTGCTTTAAGAATTCAACTTAAATTGCCTTGTCTTCCAGTTTCTTTTACACATTCTCAATTCTTCATTAGTTAAGAATATTAAAATGTATTTAAAGACTGTTAGGAGGGTGCCAACATAAGACATGCAGACATATAGAATAATAGTTGGAAGGGACCTTGGAGGTCTTCTAGTCACCTCCCTGCTCAAGCAGGAGACCCTATACCATTTCAGACAAGTAGCTATCCACTCTCTTCTTCAAAGCCTCCAGTCATGAAGCACCCACAACTTCTGAAGGGCTGCCATTCCACTGGTTGATTGTTCTCACTATTAGGAAATTTCTCCTTGGTTCTAGGCTGCTTCTCCTCTTGATTGATTTCTGACCAAGGGCCATCTACATTTAAATAGAAAATCAGCATTGTTCCTATATATTTCAGTTGTATATGTTGACAAACATAAATGCCCCACTTTCCCTGGTCCTACCAGTTAATAGGCAGTGGTCTAAAAATATTACTGATGTTTGCTTGCAGATGTATCATTATTTGACTGAGTACTGTTTTGTAACCCTAAATCCATAAAGTTATCTAGTCAGGTAATGAAGCATCTGCAAGCAAACAACCAAGCTCAGAGAGCACTAAGGACTCTGCAATAGGAACGCTGTCTGGAGGTGGGCCTGAATAAATATGAGCAATGCTATCAAGTTTATCACTCTGCCCTTTCAGCACTCATCTTCTCCTTTACTAATGTGACTATGCAAACTCCTTAGAACAAGAGGAAAAGCCGACACATTCCTTAAATAGATCCAATTAGGCCATATATTCCTCCCTGCTTAGCCTAATGAAAATGCAGTGTAATCATCTGTGGCTATTTCCACTTGGTTTGTGCTAAAATTGTGAAATGCACAAAAGTGATTGGTGTACTGTAACTTGGAATCATTGTGTCTATGGAGATTTTTTTTACAGTTTTTATTTTGTTATAATATAAACAATCTATCATCCATTAAACAGTGTGTCATCTGGGAACAAATATTTTGTGCAATAACAATTCAAATTTACAACCATATTCCTTATTTATCTACTCTGGTTTAATACCAATACCTTAAATATCTAATACTATAACAATCCTCTTCTTAATTTATTTAACTCTATTATTATTTTTTACACAGCTAATTTTACTTCTTATATTTATTCTCTAACCATCAATAAAATGATTCATATATAATATAATAATCAGTTTGTTTTTTCTCTTTAATTGCCAGCGTTAAGTCTATGGAGATTTTCAATCATCGAGATGATGGCTATTCCAAAGGTGCTTTTCCAAAAGGCAACTGGACTTACTTTCTTTTTCTTCCCTTGAAAATGTTCTAATTCTATAAGCTTCCTTAGTTCTAACTGAATGGTGGGGAATGAAAAGATTTACAATTACTTGTAGTCATTGGTTGTTAGTATTATGAAGGTTGGTCATTATGCCCTCTAAGAGCCATAGAGATCACTTGGGGTTTATCTACTGTATATCAGAGGTGGTATTTAGCCAGTTCTGACAGGTTCAGTAGCGGAAATTTTGAGTAGTTTGGAGAACTGGCAAATAGGCTGGCCCCGCTCCTGCTGCCTCCCAGCTGATCTTTTGTTGCCCTGAACAGTAGAACGGAGCTGGAAAGCAGGTTAGTGGGGTGGAGAGGGAATGGGGATTTTGCAGTAACCTTCCCCCAGGAGTGGGGAGAGAATGGGAATTTTGTAGTATCCTTCCCCTGCCATGACCACAAAGCCAAACCACACCCACCAGGATGTGCCCACAGAACCAGCAGTAAAAAAATTTGAATCCTACCACTGTTGTATATACTCAGAGTCATCTGAAACAAACTGCAAATGCATGTGGAACCTTTTTGTGAATGCTGAAAGGACTGTGTTGCAAACAGGAGGTAGATGGTGGTGTATCCATCTCAGAGAGCTAATGACCAACTCTAAGAGTTTTTATGATCAGATGACTGCAAAGAATATAAACCCTTTAATTCCTCATCATTCAGTGAGAACTAACATTTTGGATGAGAAGTTTCCAAGAGGATAAAAGAACCAAGAAAGCTCAGTTGCCTTTTGAAAAAGCACCTTTGGAATCATTATTTATGTAATAGTTGCTGACAATTTTCTGAGATTAGTATTCTCACTGGAGGTATGGATCTGAATATGAATTTGGACTGAATTGGGTCAGCCTAATTCAATGCTGCATGGTAAGAGGATATGGAATTATAAAGAAGTGCTTCATTTACAGTTGATAAAACTTCAGGGAAACATCTCCTCAAAAGCAAACTGCAGGGTGAAGTTGCCTCCTTCTTCTAAGTAACAAAGTCCTACTATTGCTGTGTGCTGATTGAGGAAAGTGGCTTTCATGCACAGGCAACCCATGTGTAGAAATCATTTTCTTTCAAAGCAAGGCTGTCAATCAAAGCAGAAGACTAACTTTAGTGCTTTGCAAGCCAGGAGACAATCTTCCCTCATGCAAACATGAAGGCACCAGTTTTTTACACTGCTACTACGTAACATATATGTGGAATACAACGACTCATAATTTCTATACTTGATAAATGCTGGATGTTTCCCCATCCTTTCCTTTTAAATAGCAGTTCTTCCTACAATTAATAAGCCACTATTCTCTGACTAAAGTGTTAAGGGTCACACTTTAAAACTATCCCTTTTCTAAAAAGGTAAAACTGAAAGCAATATTGGGCCAAATCACAAGCTCCCCACTGATTATTTCCCAGAACATAAAGCAATCTAATAAGAATTAGGAAATGGGAGAAGGGAAGGAAAACTTCTGTTGCTATTGGTCAAAAGGATCTATTAACCCCTTTTTAAAAGGCCTGTGTAATGCAAGAATTCACCTTTTTATTGTTTTTACCTTGATCCCCTGATCTTGAAATGGTTACTAAGCCATGTAACTTTATATGTTCAAATGATAATTCTAAGAGAAAATGAAGATGAAGGAAGTGATGTTTAAACCTTCCTTCCTTCCTTCCTTCCTTCCTTCCTTCCTTCCTTCCTTCCTTCCTTCCTCTCTCTTTTTTCTTTATTTCTCTCTCTCTCTCTTTGTTTCTTTCTATCCCTCCCTCCCACCCTTCCTTCTCTCATAATCTTTGGGATTGCTCAGCTTTGATTATCACCCTTTTCCTCTTCCTAAGCGGTTGAAGAGGTGAATTAGAAGCTATCTTTAGACACTCCAGCTTAAAGAAACATTTATTATTTCAAACTATCTCCTTTTTAAACAGCATCTGGATTGACATTTGTTTGGTTAACATTCATATCATTTGTGTATGTCAAATTACTTGAGGAGGCTAGAGTGTCAATAGGTATTTCCAAAGAATTAAAAAGGCAATATCCTGTTTTTGCCAGATAACTAGCTTCAATATTCTGCCCTAATGGATAATACTAGATTTATTTCTATATCTCTGTATTTCTGTTTCGGGACTTTCTTTAGGGTCATTTCCACAAAAAACACACAGTGTAAGACATCTCAATCTTTGCTGTGATTCTGCTCATTTTGTAGCTTTTCCTGTTGACAAGTTTGATCTGATAGAGGCTTTTAAAAATGGAAAAGAGAAATATACTTTTATTTCAGATTGAAAGAAAAGAACTGAGGAAATTGTTTGCTTTGCCAGGTAGGTGTGTGTGTGTGTGTGTGTGTGTGTATGCCCAGCTTAATGCTTGCCTTGAACAGTTTCATTGAGAGAACTATTTATTCTGAAAACAGATATGTGCCAAATCTGGCACTCCATTTGTGCATGAACTGCTTGCTTTCTGCCTCTTCTTTGACTGAATATCTGTGTTTTGATCTCAGTTCTGTTCCTTGGCTCAGGATAAAAAAAAAACAGCACATTTCTTACACAAAGAAATAACTGATGTTCCAGTTTGCCTAGTTATATGCTTAGCTTATCAGGAGAAGTAGTCTACAGTTTGTAAGCAAAAGGTCATCAATTCTATTTTCCCTGCTGTTAAGTATAAACTTACTTGCTAATCTCCCTGTAGAATAACTCAGATCATTGAGACCAGCGGTGGGTTTCACTTATTTTTACCACCGGTTCTCCATGCACATGCATGCTCACTTCATGCACATTTTCTGTGCATGTACCTGGTCTTCCGTGCATATGATTTGCTCGTGTGTGCACCTTTGACACATGTGTCCAGTCTCAAAACTTGGCTAAATACAGCCATGTATTGGGTGAACCGGTAGCGGGCTCACTTGCGATCTCTGCTACTGGTTCACCCAAACCAATCAGAACCGGCTGAATACCACCTCTGATTGAGATGCAGGACCCATTCAGCAATATGTATTGTTGTTACATAAGACTCAATTGTGTGTTTCAACAAAGAGGACGGTGTGACGGTGTTCAGATTAACATCAGGTTTGCCACTTATTATCATCATCACTTAATGACCCCATAATCCCTTGCTGGATGGAGTCTGGGCAACTGAATGGAGCTAGCAGAGCATTTAATGGCCAGATTCCCTTTCTGTTGCCAATGTGGAACTTTGTTCAACAGATATATACTCATTGTGCCCAGAGAGAGAAATAGCTGCCTCTACTTAGGATCAAATAAAGGTTTTACCACTTGTTATGCCTCTTATCAATGTCATGAAAATGTATCACTTAGATTTTTTAAAATAGAAATGGGAGATTTTTTTTACCTGCCAGAGGTCTCCAGTTTCTTTTCCACATGTTACTCCCTGTCCTGTACTCATGTTTCTGGAAACTGAGCTAGAAAGCAAGGGACTTTGCAAAAACCAGAGGCTGTAAGTGACTGGCCATAAGCCATACTATCGCGAAGAGGAGTTATAGATGACTGAGTTAGTACATACCTGAAACAATACATCTGCTCCAGTGATAGCTGATTTGTTTGGTTTAATAAAGCTTAATTCTTGTATGTGTGTGTGTGTGTGTGTGTGTGTGTGTGTGTGTGTATGTATGTATTATGTATGTATGTATGTATGTGTGTGTATATATGTATGCATGTATATTTGTGTCTATATATGTGTGTATATGTTATCACCTGATGTTCCATGCCCCAATTGAAAACTTTTAATATTAAAGGAACAAAGCCTATCCATCGATCAGTTATCGCCACTTTTGATGCTATTCTTTCAAGGTATTTTAATGTATTGTCATCAGAGTTGTGACTGATCTGTCAAAGAAAGTTCCATCACTTTTTAGCAGCCATCAGATAATCATCAACATAATCATCTACAATATCTTATCTTCGGGATGTTCATTCTATATTTCTCTTCGGCTTTACATTTCGGTTAAAGCTTCCATCTATTCTTAAAGGAAATATTAAGCAGGGGAAAGAAGTGCTTCACAAAGAAGAGACAGACAACCGATTTTCCAAAGCACCTGAAGGCAGGATAAAAGCAATGGATGGGAAGTTATCAAAGATATACCCAACCTTAGAACTAAGGAGAAATTTCCTGACAGGGAGAACAAGGAACTAATGGAACAAGTTGCCTTCAGAAGTTGTGAGTGCTCCATCAATGGAGATTTCAAGAGAGACTGGACAGTCATTTGTCTGCAATGCTATAGGACAGTGATGGCAAACATTTTTCTGATAGCATGCCACAATTGTGTGCGTGCATGCTATTGCACATGCACACACCAATTTAATCCTCCCTGCCCACCTGTGCATGGGCACACAACCCTTCCCCAGGCTCCAGAGGCTTTCCTGAAGCCTCCCCAGCCCTTGGGAATGCTGAAAATCAGCTGGCCGGCGCACACATGCTCACCAGAGCTAATGGCTGGTGTGCCAGCAAATATGGCTCCGTGTGCCACCTGTGGTATGCGTGCCATAGGTTTGCCATTATGGGTATAGGGTCACCAGCTTAGAGGACCTGTAAGGTCTCTTTCAACTCTTATTCTGTAAGAGCTGCTGTTAATCCTGTAAGAGCTGCTGTTAATTCTTCCCACCCAGTTTAAGCATCATAATTGCATTTTATTACATGTGTGATTTTTGTTCATTCATCTTTCCTCTCAGTTTGAGATCCAGGTGCTCAGTTTTTATGTAATTATGTAGAAGAAAGTACAAAGTTGAAAAAGTTTGGCTAATTCTATTTTGATAATTGGATATAAGTTATACATATAAGTTGCAGCAAGACAAATTCCTTGTGTGTCCAATCACACTTGGCCAATAAAGAATTCTATTCTATTCTACATTTGTCACTGTGTTCCAAAACATAAGCTACAATGGAGTGTTACTACTGCAGTCCAAGTGAGTTGTGGTGGGTTACCTTGAGCTTTTCTCTGAAAGTAAAATACAGAATAACAGACTTGGAAGAGACTTTGGAGGTATTCTATTCCAACCCCCTGCTCAAGCAGGAGACTCTATACCAGACCTTAAACCATTTTAGACAAATGGCTGTCCATTGTTGACAGTGGCTGACAATATTGAACATTGGTTTAGCACCAGATCCAGAAACTATCTAAGATGGCAGAAAGGATGTAAATTGAGTTTTGTGATCTTCCCTTTCATATACTATCTAGGTGTCCATACTAATATCAGAATGATATCTTTAAATGTAACCAGACCTAGGCATAATTTCTTTTTCAAGATTCTCAGGGTTTGGATTAGGGAATAGTTCATAGCACTTTTTCTTAATTAAAAGAAAGAAAGAAAGAATGTCTCTGAATTTCTATTTAAAGAACTGCACTAAAGCCCCAAACAAGACAATTAAATTTTGTTGAAGTGGGCAGAAAGGTACTCTACAGGATAAGTTAAAATGTTATGTATGTAACAAAAATATCTAGTTGCATGGGGATCTTTAACAATGGAAAAAGGGATAAAAATGCTAGCATGCATGAATGGATTTCAATGTGTGAAGATACAGAGCCTCATAGGGTCTCTGCATGAGGTATTTGCTGATTTTATAGAACAGTACCCAACAGTTAAAGAAAGGACAAATGCTAAGATGGAAATGCAGCAACAATCCAATTGGCTGCTTGACCTTCAGCTGGAAAGCTGGTTTCCATAGAAATGATTCTTGCCTTTTCTCCTTGAGTTCAAATATCCTTTAGAAACCTTTGGTGCACGCTATTGCAATCCCAAAGTAATAAACATGTGATATGAATCATTTCCTTACCTCTGCCACTTTGGGCTCTGAAATAATTGGATCACTGACTTTCCTAAAAGTATTCTGCTCAGGAAATGCATGTAGGGGCATAATGTTGGCAGGGGGGAAAAATAAACAAAATTTATCTGTTCTAGGTTGAAGGGCTTGAAATGCTTTTGCTACCACGCAGCTCAAATTAGCAACAGTTGACTGACAAAATAATCTGGAAGTAAGTAAGTAAAAGGATACTGGATTTGTTTTTAAAATTTAGTATTTACAAATGAATGGCTATGTGCAGATTAATTCTAAGGATAAGAATAAATGGCATTATGCACTCCAGTGTGCTTAAATAGATGGATAGGTAGTTTTAGTATACAGGCTGGTTAACTAACATACATACAGTATTTCAAATAAGAATTAGACCCAACAGGATAATTCCAATGGAATAAAACTTCTGCTGCTTGCAAAAACCCTGTTTTCAACCTGGCAGGCATTTCATATTCATGATTTTATTCTGTTGGTGCAGGTTGTTCTTCAAGCCAGTGCAGAAACTGTTGTGCAATTCATTTTGGGTTCATTGGGTTATGTGTTGCTTGGACACCTGTATAAATTCTTAGATCAGGGGTGTCAAACTCTATTTCATTGAGGGCCACATCTGGGTTGTGTTTAACCTTGGGGGTTGGGTGGGTGAGGCCATGGTGGGTGTGGCCAGCTTGACTTCACTCATGTTGTAGGCGCCTGTGGTGGCCCAAGCGCTCAACAAATGAAAACAGAGCTTGGGAGTCTGTGATTGCCTCTTGCAACCCTCTGCCAGCAAAAATGGAGCTCAGGAGGGCTGCACTCTGTTTTCACAGGCAGAGGGTTGCAGGAGGCCCTTTGCAGCCACCCAACCTCTGTTTTTGCTGGCAGAGGCACCACGGGCTGGTCCTTCACTGTTTCCAGGGAAGCTCTGCGAGCCAGATCGAAACACCTCACGGGCCAGATCCAGCCCACAGGATCTTGAGTTTGACACCTTTGTTCTAGATCAGGGGTGTCCAAATTTGGGAACTTTAAGACTTCCCAAGTTTGGACATCCCTGTTCTAGATGAATGATATTTACCAGTTCTAGAATCTGAGATTAAATCTCTTTATTATATAAAGTTTGAAGACAAATAATGCCTAGAATGAGGATTTTTTTTAAAAAAATATCACATGAGTTAATTAAAAAAATTTCCTGACTGGTAGGTCCTCCTTTGATGGGACTATTCATGCATATACCACTATCCAAATTGGATAGAGGAACTATAGTCAGCCCTTGGTTAATGACAAGTTATTAAATGACTGTTCAAAGTTGTGATGAGTGGCATTTATGACCCATCCTTGAAAAGGAAAGTGCACAAATGGCTGAGGAGTTGAATGCAACAAGACTTGGTGAGAGTTCTGGAATAAGATGGGTGCATACCCTACTAATATTATTCAACCTATATATGTGTGATATTCTACAGCCAATGAAAAATCCTGAAGTACATATGCCTAGAATAATTAATGCAGCAGTTAATTCTTTGCTCTATGAAGATAACATTACTTTGTTAAGATAAAGATAAAGGTTCACCCTGTGCTAGTCTAGGAGACGGTGCTCATCTCCACTTCAAAGCCAAACAGCCAGCGTTGTCCGAAGACGTCTCTGTGGTCATGTGGCCAGCATGACTAAACGCCAAAGGCTCACGGAACGCTGTTACCTTCTGACCAAAAGTTGTTCCTATTTTTCTACTTGCATTTTTACATGCTTTCAAACTTCTAGGTTGGCAGAAGTTGATACAAGTAACGGGAGCTCATTCTGTTACGCAGCGCTAGGGATTTGAACCGCTGAACTGCCAACCTTTCTGATCGACAAGCTCAGCATCTTAGCCACTGAGCCACCACATCCCTTATTATGCATTATAATTATATTACAATTATATTATACCTTATATATTATTGTCTCTTGTTTTGTATACACAAATTGACTATGTCAACTGTTAAGTAGATTTGTCAGATGGTCTGATTATCAATACATCTAAATCAAAAGCCATAATTTTTGTAAAAAAAAAAAAGCATTTTACACACAGAGTTTCTAGATAGCCAGTTACATAATGTTTCTATTGAGAAAAAAATAAGTTTACATTTTTATATTGCAATTGGAAGTGGAAAAGATTCTTACTCTTCTTCCTTTACCTCTTCTTCAGTTTCTTTCATTGATAAAACATAATAAGCTGTACCACTGAAAGATGGTGTGTCAAAATAGGCATATGTTCTGTGAAGGTCAGGAAATGAATAGCTGACTCTGGAAAGGAAGCGTTCAGCAGATCAATTTGTAACAATTTAATGAAAAAGCAATTAAATTAGAAATGGCAGTAGCTGGACTCTCTAGCTCTCTCTTTTTCTTCCCAAAAGCAGGCAGCATAGACTTATCAATTATGCTGAATTAAAAGCACTTTGTTGTTATTCCCTAGGCATCTAGAAATAATCTATGAGCAATTAGCTACCCACGAAATCTAAGGAGTAAAGAGACTGCATTTAGATTTGTTTATTCTATTTATTTGTTTATTTATCTATCACATTTATAGAGCTGCCCATCTCACATAAAGTGAGTCTGTGTGGTACATAATAAAGCCTGGAATTAAAAACATGCTACGAAACCAATTAAAATGCATTTAAAACAGTAAACAATAAATAATTGTAAAAACAAAACAACATGTCAAGCACCAGGAAAATCAGGAAATCCAGACTGAATTGTCTGGATTTCCTGATTTTCCTGGTGCTTGACATCTTGTTTTGTTATATGGGTATAAAGATTTATTGTATAAATGGGTATAAATGGGTATAAAGATTTATTGTAAACTTAAGCTCTCTGCAAGAATCTGAACAACTAACAGTCAAGGGAAATTAACGGGAGATAATAGCAGAAGGAATTCAAGTTGGGCTGAATTTAGATCTCTTGTGAGAGTGAAGGACTGACAACTGATGACACGCTTGACCCCTTGGCTCAACCTAGTCATCTCCTACACAACATCCAATAGATGTCTTTTCCAATGAAGAGGTGAGCTGAATCTTCTATGTTAATCAAAGACAACAGAAACAATCATCAAATTTTAGTAATTATGATACTATTAGGTACAAACTACACCCTACACACACAAAATATAAATAATTTGAAGAGATGCATTATTTGAAATACTACAAAGCTTGACCACCAATGCCTTCTTTATATACATGATCTGGAAATGCACTTGAAGTGCCTCTGTTAAGCATTATTGCTTCAAAAAAGGCCCATTCCAATACTCCCAATCCATCTGGAACCTTCCAGATACAGGAAAGTTGATTTAATTAATGGGCAGATATAATCTAAGACTATTGTGAGCTGAGGCATGCTAAGAGAAGAATTTGGTCTGTATCATTCAATTATGAGGTGGCTCATTTACAAATGAAAATCATTCCATCGTTTTCCACTTATCCAAGAACGATACTGCTGCATGTCATTTTTGCTTCTTAAATTTCTAAAAAATTAGGGAGGTGAGAGCATTGAGCTGCTATTCTTAAAGATTATGAAACTATAATTGGATACTATTTTCTCTCTTACAAAAGAGTCCTGCGTGCCAAATCTTTATTGTAGCTCTACAATATAGAGGGAGCTCCAAATAAAGAGGGAAAAGAGTTTGAGAAAACATTGTTCCAGAGGTGGTATTCATCCAGTTCTGACAGGTTCTGGAGAACCGATATTGGAAATTTTGAGTAGTTTGGAGAACTAGCAAATAGGCCGGGCCCGTCCCTGCTGCTTCCCAGCCTCCCAGCTGATCTTCTTTTGTTGCCCTGAATTGTAGTTTTGTAGTTTTGTAGTTTTATTATTATTTATAGGCCACCCTTTTCCCTGAGGGGACTCAGGGCGGCTTACAAAATATAGGGAAGGGGGAACAGAACAATAAACATAAAACAATACATGAGTAAAAATAGTACACAACATTCACTCATCATTCGGGTGGGGACAGATTACGATCTTTATCCCCAGGCCTGACAGGATAGCCAGGAGTTGAGGGCTGTGCGGAAGGTCTGGACGGTGGTGAGGGTACGAATCTCCATGGGGAGATCGTTCCAAAGGGTCGGATAGGAGAATGGAGCTGGAAAGCAGGCAAGTGGGATGGGGAGGGAATGGGGATTTTGCAGTATCCTTCCCCTGCCATGCGCACCAAGCCACGTCCACAGAACCAGCAGTAATTTTTTTTTTGAATCCCACCACTGCATTGTTCTATAGATCACTGCTCAGGAAGAGAAACTGTTGAAGTACCACTATGATAGTATACTTCCCCAGATATTTTCTCTGTAATTATATCTCATACTAATGAAATGTCCTCTCATAAACTTGATAAAAGATCAATACTAAAAGGAAACTTAAAGAAAGGGGATTTAGTTTTCTTCGGAAAAGTTATCTCCCTGGGGCTATCTGACTGGAGAATCTATTTAATTGTTCTGATTGTTTGCTTTCTTTTGCTTTGTATGTGATGCTACAGATAATAGTTTTAATTTCAACTCCATTCATTGTCCTCAAAAGGAAGTAAAACTTTGTATATTATTTTATTTGAGAGCCGAGGTGGCGCAGTGGTTAGGGTGCAGTACTGCAGGCCACTTCAGCGGTTCAAATCTCACCGGCTCAAGGTTGACTCAGCCTTCCATCCTTCCGAGGTGGGTGAAATGAAGACCCAGACTGTGGGGGCGATATGCTGACTCTGTAAACCACTTAGAGAGGGCTGAAAGCCCTATGAAGCGGTATATAAGTCTAACTGCTATTGCTATTGCTATTTATGTATTGTCAGAATCTGAATTTGATATTTCTATTATTATGACATAAGGGGGAATAACTGCACTAATACTTTTAATCATTTTGTCAGTTGGAGTCAGATAATACCTGCACTGAAAACAAAGGAACCTTCAAGGAGCAAGTCACTGCCCCGCTAAGACTCCAAAATGTAAGGTGACCTCCAAAATCTTCCTTTCCCTCTCCCTCCCCCGTCTCTATATAATCAATCAATTAATCTATCTATCTATCTATCTATCTATCTATCTATCTATCTATCTATCATCCATCCATCCATCCATCCATCCATCCATCCATCCATCCATCCATCTATCTATCCATCTATCTTTTGAATCGTGAGGGAAGACGCAGGAGCCATGGATTGCAGAGAACAAGATCTTTATTCAGAACATAGATGACAGCGATTCAAACTCCCCGGTAACGCGCCAGGGTATTTATACAAAACCAGAGCAACTGTCAGAATTGACCAACCAATCAGGGGCTGGTAACTGGCTAGCAACAGGCTATGCTGCGTCCCAGCCAATCAGGGCGCAGCATAGGCTGTTGCTGGCCTTTCAGGGAATATCTTGGATATTTAACACTATCTAATCTCTCTCTCTTTCGCTCTCTCTCTCTCTCTCTCTCTCTCTCTCTCTGTATGTGTGTGTGTTTATGTTTCAGCATAACTCTGTAATGCCTCAAGCAATATCAACCAAACTTGGTACACAGATGACTTACTCTCTAGAAAAAAAATATTGTGGGGGTAAGACACCCTAAAACCCTTCAGTGTATGTGTTCTGTTAAGCTACAGCCTGTTGTGCCTTAAAATGCTTCTACTGTGCAGCGTAGTGGAGTTGCCATGGCTTTACAGTGCTCCATAAGGGGGCTCCCTCTGGTAAGGGGGAAAATCGAACATTCGAAATTACATTTGGTCCAGACATTTTCCCCTATAAATAAATATCTGGGCAATGCCAGGTTATCAGCTAGTATAATATAAACAGTCAACACTGGTGATTTTACCAAGCGTAGTAAAAAAACATCTACAAGAAAACAACCAAATTTAGGGAGCAGCAAGAAAACTGTAGCAAATAACTCACAGCAAACCAGGTAAGAATGAAAAAAAACAATTCCCATCCAATGGATTACAGAGAAATCTTGATTTAACAGAACATTTGGAAGGAAAAAAAATGCTAGATAAATCCAAAAATCCCTGAAAGTCAATTTTTTTTTGCATCAATTTACATAATTTTCATGAAATGCTGTAAGCTGACACAAATGACATTAAAATGTCAATGCTGTAATTATGCAAATGAACTGACTGAATGCTTGTCTGAAATGTTTTGGATAGTCCTAAAATTTTGTGCAGTGAATCTCAAATCTGCTAAATGAAGGTTCAGAGAACTGAGATTTGACTGTATTCGGAAAGGGCTGATCAACAAAATGAACGATAGAGCTCTCTATGGATGAGGAGTAGACATTTTTGAAATGGAAGAAGTGGGTTTCCATCTGGGACCTTTTAAAGAAAACCTAATTGTTAATTCTTTTTTTGTGTATATAATCTAATAGGTTTATAATGAAGGATGAAAGAATAAACTGCCAAAATGCCAAGAAACTAGTTAAACTAGCAGGAAGCATATTTTAGGATTTTATGATATCTATGAGTTCAAACCAGATATTCAATGATGCATGAATAAATTGCCAGGTTATTTGATATGACTTTGCATTGATATGGGGCTTGGTTTCCATAGTTGCTTCTGAAATCTCTGTATTAGTTCTGTAATATGCTCTCTCTCTCTCTCTCTCTCTCTCTCTCTCTCTCTCTCTCTCTCTCTCTCTCTCTCTCTCTCTCTCTCTCCATCTATCTATCTATCTATCTATCTATCTATCTATCTATCTATCTATCTATCATCTATCTATCATCTATCTATCTATCTATCTATCTATCTATCTATCTATCTATCTATCTATCTATCTATCTATCTATCTATCTATCTATCTATCTATCCATCCATCCATCCATCCATCCATCCATCCATTCCTCCATCCATCCATCCACAATCAATCTATCTTATTTTATCTTATCTTATTTTATCTTATCTTATTTTATCTAATCTAATCTAATCTAATCTAGCTGTCTCTGACTCCATCTTGCCATTTATCACTAGATAGTTGCATATCCCTAAGAATTGTTCAGGATTAAGTTACACCAAACCAAATTTACTGTTCAGTATTAGTAATTAATTGCTTTGTACTGTTTTTTAAAAAAAATAAAGATCGTATTGATCTGTTTTTCAAAGTCAAGTAGAAATAAGGAAAAAATAGTCTTGCTGAAGTAAGGACACCAGCTGAGGAAATAATTTGCTTTATGATATCAGTAATAGCCTTCAAGAGGCAGCTAAAACTCTCTTGAAATTGTCAAAATGTTCTGTAGGTTATGAATCACCGGTCGATAGCCTTTTTTGTTGAATGTTGCAAAACTTTAAAAGTATTTTCAGAAAATATATACTTTGTGTGGAAAAAATATTGTTGATATTCTTTGATTCCCACAATACTTTTTACAGAAAATGCAATTTCTGATTAATGAGGGACAATATGTTTTTCTGAACCTGGATTTATATCATCATGCATTGCTTACCTAATGTCAAGGATTAAATATTGAAATCAACAATTGGTGTTATTTTTCCAATTTGGCCAACTTTGGAAATACATATATTGAACTTTTGATTGGATGGTCAGCATTAAGTCCAAAACACTAGTATATCTTGAAACAAGTATACAATACAATAGTAGAGTTGGAAGGGACCCTGGAGGTCTTCTAGTTCCACCCCCTGCTTAGGCAGGAAACCCTATACCATTTCAGACAAATGGCTATCCAACATCTTCTTAAAGACTTCCAGTATTGGGGCATTCACAACTTCTGGAGGCAAGTTGCTCCACTGATTAATTGTTCTAACTGTCAGGAAATTTCTCCTCAGTTCTAAGTTGCTTCTCTCCTTGATTAGTTTCCACCCATTGCTTCTTGTTCTACCTTCAGGTGCTTTGGAGAATAGTTTGACTCCCTTTTCTTTGCGGCACTGGTATCATGTCTCCCCTAGTTCTTCTTTTCATTAAATAGACCTACCCAGATCCTGCAACTATTCCTCATATGTTTTAGTCTCCAGTATCCTAATCATCTTTGTTGCTCTTCTCTGCACTCTTTCTAGAGTCTCCATGTCTTTTTTACATCGTGGTGACCAAAACTGGATGCGGTATTCCAAGTGTGACCTAACCAAGGCATTAGAAAGTGGTATTAACATTTCACGTGATCTTGATTCTATCCCTCTGTTTATGCAGCCTAGAACTGTGTTGTTGTTTTTTGGCAGCTGCTCCTCCTATTTAAATGGTTGTCCACAAAGATTCCAAGATCCCTCTAATATGACAATTAGAAAGTTATGGAATGGAATGTCAGATAAAAAGGAAAGATTCAACCCTATTGTTCCTTTTTTTTTCTCTTCTGGATAAAAGCTCATATGAAGAGGACCTGTAAATTAAAAGAAAAGCAAAAGAGACAGCAATCCCTTTTCCCTGTTTTATTATGAACTTTCAGGAAATTAGAAAAAGAGCATCTGCAAATTTTCTGAAAAGTCTTGGTTCAGGCTTTAGTCCAAAAGCCAAGTAAAGTAATTGCAGACTGAAAATAGCTTTGTGGGAGAAGAGCTGACAATTATGATGGAAAGAGAAGGCAGTGAATGGATTGGTTTGGAATTTCTCTACAGAGCTCTACAGGAGAAGACAGGAGAAGATCACAAGTGCTCCATACAATGTATAATAAATCATTTAAAATAATATATGCAACAATAGTACATATGTAGTAACAATTCTATACTTATATAATGCAATTAATATTCAAATACATATATGTTTCTAATACACTTATATAAGTATCATTTTTAACCTACATTAGCTTGTAAAAATGAGTGCCACATTTCCCTGTATTTGCCCATACAAAGTTTGTGTCTGTAGACAATCTACTCATAGGAGTGGCAAGTGCAATCAGGTCTTCACTCCATTGAATAGATTTATCTATGGCAATATCAATCTTTTGGTCATAATAAGGACATGTGGACATTTACATTGTCCAATTGTCAAATTACAAGTAATACATTTGTAGTTGAAGAGAATATTATCATATGAAAATGTTAGCATTGTTCCCAAATTATCTGTATATAATCTAGAAAAAAAGGGACACAGTGGCTCAGTTGCTAAGACGCTGAGCTTGTCAATCAGAAAGGTTGGCAATTCGGCAGTTCAAATCCCTAACGCTGCGTAATGGAGTGAGCTCCCGTTACTTCTCCCAGCTTCTGCCAACCTAGCACTTCAAAAGCATGTAAAAATGCAAATAGAAAAATAGGGACCACCTTTGGTGGGAATGTAACAGTGTTCCATGCGCTTTCGTCATTTAATCATGCCGGCCACATGACCATGGAGATGTCTTTGGACAAGGCTGGCTCTTCGACTTTGAAACGGAGATGGACACTGTCCCCTAGACTCAGGAATGATTAGCACATATGTACATATGGAACCTTTACCTTTACCTTAATCTAGTAATTTCTGCCAAAATGTAGTAAGTGTAAGACTCTGTAAAACATGTAATTTAATGAAGCGTTTTCTTTATTACTTCTCCAACAAACTGCTGTTTTTGATGGGCCATTTCTATATAAATGATAAGGAGTCCAATAAATTTTAAATATTATATTTTTATTGTATAAATTATAATTTGGAGTCCATAAACTCTTGCTATAAAAGTTAAAACACTCTTGCATTGTCTAGACAATATAGGACTCTCTAATTCTTTATTCCACTCATTTCTTAGCATCAGCATAGCGTTGCACTGATTTATTGATAACAAATATCTATAAAAAGTAATTGTAGGTTTGTTAGTTTTAAAGGATTTAACAAGTTGTTCTAGTACCTCAAGTGTTTCAGAGCTGAGATGGGATTTCCCCTTAATTTATCAGCTACTTCCTGCGTGATCTTCCCCCATTGGCATCTCAAACCAACTGACAGGTAAAAGATGTTCCAAAGACAAGTGACATGGAAGAAATGGCTCTTCTCCTGTCCCTCACCAGCTGGAATTTCTTGGCTGATGAGGCCTGCATGTGCTTCCTCTCCCAACATGTGTGGGTGAGTCAGTCCCATTGGGGTGCAAAGTTCCTCAAGTAAACTGGACCCACACCAAAGGTAGTTGTTGTGGTCCACCAGCAACCAGCAGAGCTGGCAGCAGAGTTGGACAGTGAGGAGGTTGGGAAGGAACATGGGCCAGTCCTGGAGTCGGGGAAGGCTCGGATGAGGGCTCTGCGTCAGAGGCAGAGAGGGGGCCATGGCCATCTGGTAGTTATGTGCTGCCTCTGGAGCCTTCAGAGTCTGACATCAGCAAGGCAGAAGAACAGTGTGAGCCTGTTCCCACTGTGCACATGTGCAGAGCTTCCAGAAGGCAAGAACAATTAAGACAAAAAGGATGACCAGGAGTAAAACTTGGAGGCCCCTCCCATAAGACATAAAAGAGGAGCAAACAGACATGAGCCTTTGCAGGAAGCAATTTTGTTCATTCTGGTTGGTTCAAACTCTGAGAAACTCCATTTGACTTTGTGCTCCATTTGGCCTTGCAAAACTAATTGGCAATTAGGTCTTTGGCAGCGTTTCAAGGGAGATAAAGGTGGGTGCTTATCAGCCTTATCCTGAAGGACTGTGGCAGACTTCTGTCGGACTCTTCACAGACTGTTTGTGAATCATTATAGGCTACGAATGAACATAATTTATAGCTGTTTAAATAAAAAGAGGGTTTTTGGTACTAAGCGTGTGATTTTTACAGTCTTAGGAAGCCTAGGTGAGAACAGTAATAACCAACACCTTGAATTGCAACTGGAAACGAACAGTGAGCCAGTCCAGCTCATAGAACAGTGGTATAACATGGGCTACCCTAAGGGCCCAAAAACTGTCCATACTGCCACATTCTGCACCAGTTACAGCTTCTGAATGCTCTTCAAGGGTAGCCCATGTAGACTATAATGCAGTAGTCTCTTATGCTCAATAGGTTAAATGTTGGATGATCCCATTTTCTTGAAAGAAACGAAGATATTCATAAGAAGGATGATTCAAATATTCTACATAAGGAGAGTGATTATTCTACTACATAAACGTAGCAATGTTCATCCATTTAAGCACTGAAACTATAATTAACTATGCCATGACTCTCCCAGCAACCAGAAAGATGTTGAATGCTTAAGGATTTGTCAGACAATGAGGACGTTTGTTTAGTATAATCTTTTGATTCATGACAGAGACCAATATTTCAATCAATATTAAACTTGAAACAGATGTATAACATCATAATTAATTTGCTTGTCCTCTTTCTCCTTCAGTGCTGGAAGAAAGGAGTGTCTTTAATACATGTTGATTACATATCAAATAATGTGTTGAGAAAGTCCTCTCCCTCTGTTCAGATAACATAAAAAAAGACTTTCTTTGTACACTGATTTAGATACAGCATTTGAAAGAAGAGTGAGGTTGCAGCGTAGCATAGTATCTTCATGTCTGACTGCTATTTAAGGAGTTAAGTGTTTTATAAACCAGCTAGCTAATAATCCGGTGTTGCCTGGATACTTATTTATCCTAGTCCATACATTTGTCCTCAAAAATAATCCCAGACCAAACATAATTACTAATGTTGGATTTTTCCCCTTACCAGAGGGAGCATCCTTGTGAAGCCATTACCATGGCAACTCCACTGCACTGTACAGTAGAAGCCATTTTACGGCAGTACTGAAGAAGCCATTTTAAGTCACAACAGGCCCTGAGGGTTGTTAGGGGTGTCTTATCCCCACAATATTTGTTTCCAGAGAGTAAGTCATCTGTGTATCAAGTTTGGTTGAAATTGCTCGAGCCATTCCAGAGTTATGCTGGAACACACACACACACACACACACACACACACACACCATTTTGCAGTATTGGTGGTATTATTGCCTCAGAACTGTTAATTTTATCACCGCAATGCAATTCTACTGTTTGCTTTCTACTGTTTATTTCGTTCATTTCATCTGAATTCTATAGATTAGTTGATTATTAGTACCGTTTTATACTCACTACCACTGATTCTAATAAATGATAATCCAAAATTTAAAATTTTATTTGCATTTAAAATAGATATGTTTTTTGTATTGTTGCAGTATTTACTGGTATTTTTCTCCCATATGCATATTGCAATATTAGGGGGGAAAAGTCAAGGTGCTGTAAATTCTCTAAAACATTTTTTTTTTTAAGCAAGAAATGAAAGCTGGATTCAATTTTCAATGAACATACCCTTTCACCTTCAGGAATAGAGAGGAAATTGTCTTCTTTGGGTTATTTCCAACACTATTAATTTTATATAATGTGAGAGATTAAATATCCCCATGTTTTCAAAGGACAATTTACATTCCATATTGCTTTCACTTTATTCAAAAGTGTTTGTAATCGGTAGGCAGCCATTGTCTGACTACAATATTGCATTAGAAATGTAGCCTAACTTATATTTTGCAGAAAATTGCTAAGAGTCTTTTATATTTATTCTGTCAGCTATTGCTAAAAATTTGCGTTTCTCTTTTCAGTAAACTGGGTATGAAGGGATATCCTGCAGTCTAGAATATTAACCAGATAATTATCAGAGGTTTATTATAATTTCATAAAGTTAGGTTTCTCTAAAGCTAGCCTTAGAAATGAATTGTGTGGACTCATAGAAAATGGTGTTGGGATTTTCTGCTAAAACTAACAGACAAATTGTGTAAAACTTCTTTGAGTTCTTCAAACATTTGTAAAGGATAAGGTTCTATCTTAGTAGAATCATTACTTTTATAATATATGCTTAATAATGACTTCAAGGATGTAAGTAATGGAATAGTAGACTAACAGAGTTGGAAGGTATTTTGGAGATCTTCTAATCCAACCCACTGCACGAGCAGGAGACCATATATAGCAATAGCATTTAGGCTTATACAATGCTTCACAGTGCTTTACAAACCTCTCTGAGCAGTTTACAGAGTCAGCATATGGCCTCCAACAATCTGGGTCCTCATTTTACTGACCTCAGAAGAATGGAAGATTGAGTCAACCTTGAACCTGGTAAGAATTGAACTACAAATTGTAGGCAGCCGGCAGTCAACAGAAGTAGTCTGCAGTACTGCATTCTAACCACTGTGCCACCATGGCTCTTATTATTCTAGACAAGTGGCTGTCCAGTCTCTTCTTAAAAACTTTCAGTATGGTTCACGCACAACTTCTGGGGACACATTCTGCCGAATGATTGTTCTGCCAGAAAATTTCTCCTTAGTTCTAGGTTGCTTCTCTCCTTGATTACTTTCAACCATTGCTGCTTGTTCTGCCTCCAGATGCCTTGGAGAATAGGTTGACCCCCTCTTCTTTGCAGCAGTCCCTTAAATATTGGAACACTGCTATCATGTCACCCCTAGTCTTTCTTTTCATTAGATTAGATCAGTGGTGGGTTCCGGATCCCGTTGCAACTGGTACAGTGCAACGGGGCCCGGCGTCCACCACATGAATACGTGCATGTGTACTTACTGCATGTGATGCTCTGTGACACCTCCGCGACACTCCAGCTCCTCGGCGGATCATTGCGCAGGCGTTGTAGGCTCTGTGCGCGTGTGCGGAAGCCCTAAAAAGCTCAAATACTGGTAAGGAGCGTGGGCCCTCCGGAGCACCGTGCCATAATGGTACCTGGTGCTCCCAGCAGGCACCCGTATGCCAGTGCATACTGGTCATAACCCACCACTGGATTAAATATATCCAATTTTGTCATGACTTTTTAAAAGTCCATCTTAACTTTGAGCAGCTTTTGAAGTAAGTCATAGTTTATTCTTTCCTAGGTTGTAGAACGATGATCTTTATGATCTAAGATCAATATATTTGGAAGGCTATTGGCTTTTTAATGGATGGCAAATGAGCAGACATGTTAGGTTCTGTTCTGACCCCCCCTCTCCGCTCATTAACAGACAACAGTCAGACAGACTTAAAAGGAAAGAACTTTATCAGCCTTGGCTCACACTGGCTGCGAGCCCAAAAATAAACATAAATAAAGTCTCTGGCAAGAAGATAAGAGAATGCAAAAACAAAGTTCTCTTACAAAACAAATCACTTCTCCAAGTGTCTCCTTGAATCAGGGTTACAGAAAGCAAAGCACTTATCCAAGTGTCTCTCACAGACAAACCACGACCGATGAACGATGAACAATGAACATTGACTTCTGCAACCAGGGCGTGGCACCATCAGTCCTTTTATCTCCAGAAGACCCCACTAACGAGTCTCAGCTGCATTGTTATTCCTGCATCCCGACTCAACTCACAGCAAACTTCTGCTGAGTCACAACAGGTTTGTTTGTTTGTTTGTTTGTTTTATTTATTTATAGGCCGCCCTTTTCCCTGAGGGGACTCAGGGCGGCTTACAATCAAAAAAGGAAGGGGAGTGTAGGACAATACGAAAAAAGAAATGTGCACAAAGTAAATTAGACAATAAAACTCAACATTCACTCAGCATTCGGGAGGGGCGAAATAAGATTATCCCCAGGCCTGACGGGTTAGCCAGTTCTTGAGGGCTGTGCGGAAGGCCTGGACGGTGGTGAGGGTACGAATCTCCACGGGGAGATTGTTCCATAGTGTCGGAGCCGCAACAGAGAAGGCTCTCCTCCGAGTAGTCGCCAGTCGGCACTGACTGGCGGATGGAATACGGAGGAGGCCAACTCTATGCGATCTGATGGGACGCAGGGAGGTAATTGGCAGAAGGCGGTCTCTCAAATAGCCAGATCCACTACCATGGAGCGCTTTATAGGTGGTGAGTAGGACCTTGAAGTGCACCCGGAGACCAACAGGTAGCCAGTGCAGCTCACGGAGGATCGGTGTTATGTGGGCGAACCGTGGTGCGCCCACGATCACTCGCGCGGCCGCATTCTGGACTAGCTGTAGTCTTCGGATGCTCTTCAAGGGCAGCCCCATGTAGAGCACATTACAGTATTCCAGCCTAGAGATCACAAGGGCTCGAGTGACTGTTGTGAGGGCCTCCCGATTCAGGTAGGGCCGCAACTGGCGCACCAGGCGAACCTGGGCAAATGCCCCCCTGGTCACAGCTGAGAGATGGTGGTCAAAAGTTAGCTGTGAATCCAGGAGGACTCCCAAGTTGCGGGCCCTTTCTGAGGGGTTTAAATTTTGTCCCCCCAGCCTGAGCGATGGTATGGTGGTCAAATTTTTGGGAGGGAAACACAACAGCCACTCGGTCTTGTCTGGGTTGAGTATCAGCTTGTTTGCTCTCATCCAGTCTTTAACGGCTTCCAGTCCCCGGTTCATCACGTCCACCGCTTCATTGAGTTGGCACGGGGCGGACAGATACAACTGTGTATCGTCCGCATATTGGTGATATTTTATCCCGTGCCTTCGGATGATCTCGCCCAGCGGTTTCATGTAAATGTTAAATAGTAGGGGGGATAGGACCGACCCCTGCGGCACCCCATAAGTTAGGGGCCTCAGGGACGATCTCTGCCCCCCCACTAACACCGACTGCGACCTGTCCGAGAGATAGGAGGAGAACCACTGCAAGACAGTGCCGCCCACCCCTATCTCCCGCAGTCGTCGCAGAAGGATACCATGGTCGATGGTATTGAAAGCCGCTGAGAGGTCCAGGAGAACTAGGATGGAAGCATGGCCTCCATCCCTAGCTCTCCAGAGATCATCAGTCAATGCAACCAAAGCGGTTTCTGTGCTGTAACCGGGTCTGAAGCCAGACTGGAAGGGGTCAAGATAGTTAGCTTCCTCCAAGGTACGCTGAAGCTGGAGAGCCACCACCTTCTCAACAACCTTCCCTACAAAGGGGAGGTTGGAGACTGGACGATAGTTATTAAGAACAGCTGGATCCAGAGACGGCTTCTTCAGGAGGGGTCTTACCACCGCTGTCTTAAGCGCGGTGGGAAAGTACCCCTCCCGAAGAGAAGCGGTAACAACCGCCTGGATCCAGCCTCGTGTCACCTCACTGCTGTTGGCAACCAGCCAGGAGGGACACGGGTCCAGCATGCAGGTGGAGGTACTCACAGCTCGCATAGCCTTGTCCACATCCCCAGAGGCAACTTCCTGAAACTCAACCCAGAGATGGTTTGCCAAGTTTTCTCCTTGTGTCTCGGCTGGATCTACTGGGGTGGAGTCCAGGTCCGCTCGAAACCGGGCAACTTTGTCCGCCAAGAACTGGACATACTCCTCAGCCTTACCCTGTAAGGAGTCCCCCGTCTCCCTCCTATTTAGGAGGGAGCGGGTTATCCTAAACAGGGCGGCTGGGCGGGACTCGGCGGACGCTACCAAGGAGGCAATGTATGTTCTTTTTGTTGTTCTTAAGGTCCGAATATACTCCTTGGTGCATGCTGTCAAAAGTGCCCGTTTCGACTCGGACCTATCGGACCTCCACGAGTGCTCTAGGCGTCTCCTCCGGCGCTTTACCTCCCGGAGCTCCTCAGTGAACCAAGGAGGCCTCCGGGGGCCGCTGACCCGGAGGGGCCGTAGCGGCGCAATCCGGTCTAGAGACTCCGAAGCTGCCGAGTGCCAGGCAGCGACGAGGGTCTCCGCCGAACTGTGGGCGAGGGTATCAGGAATAACCCCAAGCTCTGTCTGGAACCTAACAGGATCCATCAGTCGCTTGGGGCGGAACCAGCTGGTCGGTTCCTCCTCCCTACGGTGGGGGTTTGGCCTCCGGAAGTCTAGCCTCAGTAGGTAGTGGTCTGACCACGACAGGGGTATGATCTCATTACCCCTCAGACCAAGATCGTAACTCCACTGCTCCGAGAGGAATACGAGGTCAAGCGTGTGACCCGCTGAGTGAGTTGGGCCTCGAATTACTTGAGTCAAGCCCATGGCTGTCATGGAAGCCATGAACTCCTGCGCTCCATCAGAGTGTTCACCGAGCGAAGGCAAGTTAAAGTCCCCCAGAACTATAAGTCTAGGGAACTCAACCGCTAGCTCGGCTACTGACTCGAGGAGCGAGGGGAGGGCTGCTGCAACGTAGTTGGGAGGCAGGTACGTAAGCAGCAAACCCACTTGACCCTTGAGGTCCAACTTCACTAGCAGGGACTCACACCCGACAAGCTCCGGAGCAGGGATCCTACGAGGTACTAAAGACTCCCGGACTACAATAGCCACACCGCCACCCCTTCCCTGGGCTCTCGGCTGGTGTAGCACCTGAAATCCGGCTGGGCACATCTCGACGAGGGGGACTCCTCCCTCAGGGCCCAGCCATGTTTCAGTAATACATGCCAGGTCTGCGCCCTCATCAGTTATCAAGTCCCGGATGAGGGGGGCCTTATGAACAACAGACCTGGCATTTAGCGACAGCAGCCTGAGACCAGGGTCCTGAACACCCGCGCCATCTGACCTTGGAGTGGGACTCCTAGGGCCGGAAGGAGGGATCTCTATGACACAGCGAGCCCTCCTTCCCCGATGATGGCCTGCCCTAAAGTCCCCGCCATATCTGCCTCTCCCTGTCATGACCGCAATGCTCCGACCCTCCCCCGTGGTTGTGGTCCCCCCAACCACCCCCATGACCCCCGCATACCCCGGCAGGTCCTCCGAATCAGTCATACCCAAACTCTCACTCAAACAATCCTCACGAAATAATTAAAACACAAAGTTACAACAGTAATAGTAATAAAAGTGAGATCATTCATATCATCCCATGCAATCCCATGCACTCAACATACCTATTTAAAATAAAATTAGAAAGGTTGCGCAGGTTCGCAAAGTCCGTACTAGATGGTATACAGAGGGGGAGGATAACGTTTCCCCTCTCTAGTAAAGCTGAAAAAAAGTCCCAAATGTCTAAGAAAGTAATGTGAAACCGGGAGTCCTCCTACGCCCAGATGTTTAGAGGCCCAGCTGGAAAAGGGCCAAATGGCCAATGGGGGAGATAAACTGAGGCTCCCCACTGTCGATAACAGGCAGTAGAAAAAACTCTTCAAGTCCACCAAGGGAGAAGTCCACCCAAACAGGGTTCTGAAGAAGATGATGATAAAGTTAATACAAGGGCTGAGTTGCAGAGAGGGGAGGAGGGAGGGAGGAGGGCATCTGGAAGGGCTATGGGGGCACCTGAATTCAGGATGAAAAAGTCTAACAGCCATCTTAGTCTCGCAGATGAGCATTAAGTTTAAGCCTTCCAACTCTGACTTAAGTGATGTTATAGTGCTTAATGCTTAGTAAATGATGGTAAAGTGCTTGTTAAAGTGCCAATAAAGCCAGCATCTTCCTCTCTGTGCTCTCAATGTTCCCCTCTCAGCCCTTCAGCAAAGCAGTCTCTCAGTGAGGCAACCCCTCCTCAGTCAGCTCAGGAACTCCAGGTGCCTTCCGTATTTTTCAAACCTGGTTAATCTGCAAGTCGCCCGTATTGCCTCCGTGGGGGGGGGGGGAAAGTCCATTCGCAGTCTCTGTGGAGGGGAAGAGAGGGGGGAGCCGTTCATATGCTTCTTCCCCAACCGTTCGTATGCTTCTTCCCCAGCACCTCCCCGGGCTCAGAACGAAGCACAAAAAGCGCAGCAGTTCTTTTGGTTGCAAGCTGCCTGTATTGTCTCCGTGCCTCCGTGGGGGGAGAGCCGATCGTAATCTCTCACTGCCACACACTGCTGCTCCAAACAGTTGCTCTGTCTGGGGCTGTCAGGGAAGGCTTCTCGTTAATAATCACCGTTCCCTGCTCCTCTCAAGTTCTTCTTTCCAGGCTTAACTCCTCCGGCATCAAATTACAACAGAACTCGGGTTATCAGCTAGGTTCTGACTGCAAGGCCTCTTTCATTATTCAAACCAATATGTAGCAAACTGGTTCTTTCAAAGTAGTGATGATGGACTTCAAGTGAAGTAATAAAAACTGAACATTTCAGTTTTAACATGCCATGAGTGTTGATCAGTACTGTCCCTTCTTTTTGGCTTGTGGATTTGAATCACTGATGCTCTTTCAGCATGAAAAATGGAAAAGGAGTGTCCCTTATGTCCTGATATCAATTGAATAACTCTCCTTTGATTTAGTTAATCTGATGGCATAATGATAAACGTAGGAAAGGATAGGTACCTTAAAATTTTATTCTAATAATGCTCATGGACTAGCGTGTTTTGAAGATAACCATTTCATCACTAGGTCAGGTTTATACTAGTTTTTATCAAAGAATCAACAGCCCTGGACTACATCAATCTGGAATACACTCAGTTCATTATAGCTTCCTGGGTGCAGTCTCCAATGTAATTTGATTTTTCTTTATTTTTCCAAAACCTGAACACTCACTCAAGCTGTGAAACACAACATATTGCCAAAACGTTTCCCATTCATTATTTCTAGTACTTAAAATGTACTTCAGCAGACTTCCTGGGAGGAGCCTGCTGGTGGTGGCAGCAAAAAATCAGCTGCCTCCGAATTCCTGGGTACGTACCTGTTTAGAGGATCTTCCATCTGACGTCTTATCAGGTTTTCTTATCCTTCAGGCAAGAAGGAAAGAAGAAACTGTTTTGCTGGCAAATGCTCTTTGATTTTTGCAGCTTTTGTGCTTGCAGGGAAAGGGGGGCTAGCCCAAGGCAGAACGGCTGTCCGTGCTGGGAACTTCAAACTGCCTTGTGCAGGACAAAGTAGGTCTCCCCCACTCAGTTCAAAGTTTTGTTTGATTTAATCTTATCACGAGCTGAATCCATTTCCGTGCACAATAATTGTTTATCAACATCTTAGTTTCTTTTCTTTTTCTCCTCCGAAAAATTATTTACTTAGAGGCTTTTAAAATGGCGCCGAGCAGGCTGGTTTCTCCGGTAATAATGAACACTTTTTGTTAATCCTCACAAGAATTCACAAGAATTCAAAACAAAAGAGATTGCTTATCATATGTTTTGGTTTCACAATAGGCCAGCAGAAGCTTTTTAATTAGCTTTATTTCTACAAGAATGTTACTCCTTCATTAACTTTGCTTATCTGGAAGTTAAATGGTGATGAATCTGCTGAACAGTCTTGTTACAATGTTTACTCACTGAAAGTTTTGCCAAGCCTTAACTTCAAAATAAAAGGGGAACTCAGCCTCTTTACTTAAAGCTGCATATTCAGGCAATAGAGTTTTATTAACTGCAGGCAGATAAATTTTGAAATGGCTTCAAAACCAAATATTAACTTGAAGTTGTAAATTTTTTTCTTATTACTATTCAAAATACCAGCTTCAATTTTGTAAAAGGCTTTCTTATCCAGCTGCGTTACAAGATGGCGATTTTATAGCTTCTGCGTTTGATATATGACACACTCAATCAGTTCTATTCTCCTGAAGACTTCTCCTTATTAACTGTTAAAAGTCTATAAATAGTATCCCATTTAAAACCGAGGGGAGCAGAGACTTTGTTTGTTTGTGTGTTTTTTTATAATGGCTCCCAAATCGAAGCAGTCTAAGCGTTTCCTTAATAATACATCTCAAGAAATTGTTACAAAATCGCTGCCCTTGCCTCCCACGCCCTCTACTGGAGATCTCTTAACGCAAGAATTTCTTTTTGAAACCCTTAAAGAGTTCAGACAGGAAATTAAACAACTTTTATCGGACTTATATGATAAACTGGACGCCAAGATTGCTCAAATAAGGGAAGATACGATCAGAGTTATGACTGTTATGACAGGCTATGTTTCTGAAATGGAGGACAAATTGGAACTTTTGGAAAAAACTAATTCTAATTTGACATCTAAAATTCAAACGTTACAACAGGAAGTTGAAAATGCTCAAAAACAACTCGTTATGATAAATTACAATAAGACTGCGTTTGCAATAAGAGTCAGAGGATTGCGTGAAAAGGAACAGGAGAATTTGAAACAGACCTTTTTTGAAGCTTTCAGACGTTCAGTGGGAAGTCCGGGATTTAACTTTGATTGGCAGATTCAAAAAATTTATCGCCAGAACTCGTGTGTAGCAAAACAACGACAGCTTCCGAGGGACATAATTATATATTTCATCACAAGAGAATCCAGAAATGCGATAATACAGAAGTTCTACAATAACAGGCTGCGAATCGATGGACAGGACTTGATTGTTTTGAAAGAAATACCATCTCAAATATTAAGAGCAAGGAGAGACTACACTTTCTTAACTGAAAAACTCAGAGATTCTCAGATACAATATAAATGGGAAGTGCCATCTGGTATCACAGTCACATTTGAGAACCAAAAATATCGTCTCAATTCTGTTTGCGAAGCCCGAGAGTTTTACTACAAAACTCTGAAGGCGGGACTTCCTGATTCACCCAGACTTGGAGAAAGACAAGGAGAAGGAGAAGATAAGCAGCGGGACACGTGGCTACAAGGCGGAGGGTGTTGCTTTCCCTTTCCGGAAGGGCAGAAGAGTAAAGAATAAAGATCCAGCTATGCCTTTAAAATACTTCTTAAATTTTTAATTTGAATAAAATTTCAGGACTCCTGTCTGGTATAAAATGACAAAGCTGTATACCGATGAAGAGATATTGAGACTGAAAGAAGCGGTGCTGAATTTGGACATATATTGTATGGGACTTATATAAGACTTGTTTGAATCTTAATTTAAACTGCGCATGATCTATTCTTTGGGGCGAGGAGAGCGGAGATCATAGTTTTCTTGGATTGTGGTTTGGGATGAATGGAGTCGGGTGCGTGGGGTAGATGGAAGGGTAGTGAAAGTTCAATTAGATTATCTTGATCCAGAATGTAAGCTGATTTTTGTATAAATTGTTATTTGAATACAAGGTTAAGAAAGATTATCTGGAGAGTCTACACGAGGGTGGAGTAAATATGAGAGGAGCAATGGATGAGGATAAATATATATGCGGACACGGGTAAAGGCAGGATGGGAGGTATAGAATTTATATGCGGAAGCAGGTAAAGACATTGTTTAAGATTTTAAAAATAATGAGAAGCTGAGTTTAATGTTAGAGAGTATATTGACTTCTCTTTCTTGGGGGGGTTCCCCCCCCTTTTTTTCTTTTTATTATTCTTTTCTTTTTTGTTCTTTATTTTTTATTATTTTTTATTATTTTGTAATTTTTAATCTATTTGGTTTCAATATACTCCAGACTTTGCTTGATAAAGAACGATGCCGGGAATGGGACCTGGGAAGTTGGAAGGGGGTCAGGGAGGGGGGTTCAGGGGGTGGGTGGGGGGGGAGGGTGGAAGTATAGACTCAATTTTCAGAACAATGAATGCACTTGGATACTGTTGCTTTTTTTTCTTTTTTTCTTTTCTTCTCCTTTTATTTTTCTTTTGTTTTAGTACAAAACAAATAGACCAATGAATACTAGAAATACACCGAAGCGAGGTGTAGAGGGAAAGAAGAGGGGGGAATTAAGAGGGAGTGAGAAGGGAATGTAAGGAGGGTGAGATGGTGGGAAGGGGAGAAAGGAATGGCTGAGGGGGAGGGGAAGTAGAAGAGGGGATTGTTGGAAGGGAGAAATGAAAGTTGGAGGGGTAGAAGGAAGGGTGTATGTAGGATAGAAGTGTTATGAGTTGTTTATTGCTTCTTCTTTTTTTAACTGCACAGTATTTAAGTGATTGTATAAAGGAAAATGAAAATGTAATAAAAGAATCTTTGATTATAAAAAAAAATGTACTTCAGCAGATAATACATAACATCTAGGGCAAGTGATTCAATTTTCTGTGTCATAGCTCTGATGTCTTGTGATTTGGTAGTAGGTAAAGGAACTATATGACTCAACATCCGCACAACTATCAGAGAGAAATGTGAATAATATAATCAGAAGTCCACATCATGAGTCAACAGTACATATGTCTAGGGAGATTCTCAGTCATCCATGTCATGGTTGTCCCAAAGGTGCTTTTTCCAGAGGCAACTGGAATTTCTTGTTTTTCTTTGAAGATGCTTCACTTCTCATCCAAGAAGCTTCTTCAGCTCTGACTGGATGGTGGGGAATGGAAGGATTTCTACTTTTTGCAGACAGCTGGTCATTTGCATTCTTTGAGTGGGTCATGAAGGTAACCCGGAGGTTTATCTGTGTCAACAGGGTCACCTGAGTAGTGCATTTATAGTGCAGTACAAGTCCTTGCATTCCCCGCCATCAAGTCAGAGCTGAAGAAGCTTCTTGTTATTCTTCTTCAAAGAAAAACAAGAAAGTTCAATTGCCTCTTGAAAAAGAGCCTTTGGATCAACAGTACATACTGTTCCAATATGTGGTGATAGTCCAACATGACATATTTGATATACAGGTAGTCCTGGCTTAATGTCCATTTGTTTAGCAAGTGATTGAAGTTGTAGTGGCACTGAAAAAGGTGACTTATGATTAGTCCTCACATTTATGATCACCACAACATCATGATAGGCATGTGGTTACAATTTGGGTGCTTGGCAACCATCACACATTTATGGCCACCTTAATATCCCACAGTCATCACAAGTGGTGATCCCAGATGCATTCCAGCAAGCAAAGTCAATGGGGAAGCTGGGAAGAGGTTGCAAGTCACAATCATGTGAGGTCTCATTTAATGACCATGGATAATTCATTTAAGAACCACAACCCGGACTGCCACAATGTCTGTCGCTAAGGAGGGTAGTGGTGATCACACGATGATTTGAATAATGACCATTTTGTTTAGGGATGGAGTTGCTGCTTGTAATTAAGTAAGAAATAACCGTATTGGAAAGAGAGAAACTTATTCACAATTTTGTGCCCCTTCATTTTAAATTCAGAAAAAAACATTCAATATCTTGTCATGTATTTGCACATTATTTCTTTGTGATGTATGACTTAATTATTACACCATTATTCTATGGGACACAATCTAACATTAGGCAATTCAAATATAGGTTTCTGAGCTAAAGCTTGCTGGGGAGAATTCAAGGAAATATATACTGCTATTTCCTTCAGCAAGGAAGATAAATTGGCTTGAATAAATGTAACACTAAAAACACAATACTGTTCATACAAGATGGAAAACAAAAGAAGGACTTCTAGTTAAAAAAAAAAGTCTGAAAACAGTTCAATTGTAATATTGAACAAGACGATGTAAACCAGCCTTGCAAGTTCATGCTTTTTGTCACGTAACACTGAATGTTTCTATTGTTTTTCAGCCTGCCATTCAGTTTACCCACCCTGATTCATGGGGTGAAGAGCAATGCATCAAAAACAAAGGAACTGCTAGATTAAAGAAGAGCTGGAGTCTAAGAAACAATTAAGCCAGAAGAATAGATGGGCAAATTTTCTAGAATTCCTTTCAGAGAACTTAGCACTGGAGAGTATTCAACTTTCCTATATTTCTATTTCTTTTATTACTAGAGGGTGGTTAGTAAATGTGAGAAGAATGCTATGTTTAAAGCGCTCTTCTTTGGTGAGCCTTACTAAGTATTTCACCATGAGGGAATAATTATTCTGCCTTCCCTGTATAGTTTAGAACAGGGGTGTCAAACTCAAGGCCCACAAGCTGGATATGGCCCACAGGGTGCTTAAACCTGGTCCATGGGCCTGCCTGGAAAAATCAAAGGAACAGCCCATAGTGCCTCTGCTAGTGAAAATGAGGCGGGGGTGGCTGTATGTGTAAGGCCCCACTGTGGTCCATTTTGGCCAGCAATTGCTTCAGGAGGTCGTCTAAGCTGAAAAAGGGGCACAGGGGGCATATCTACCCCAACTTGGCCAACAGGTTGCTGCAGGAGATGTTCATCCCGTCTCCACCACCACCCTGGCCGGTCTGCAGAGGAGAACTTCAAAGCTGATCCGGCCCTCGAAGAAATCCAGTTTGACACTCCTGGCTTAGAAGATACAATCTTATTCTAACTGAGATAGCATAGTCCTTTCCTAGGTTTTTGACATTGGACATTGGCATAATTTATTTAATTGCTGTTTACTGAACAAGCTACAGTGGGCTAATGTTGTGGCCCAGCAGGAGCTGTCGGAGCTGCCACCAGACTCTGACAGCGAGGGGTCCTATGAGTCAGCTTTGGAGGATGTGGAGGACCCTGGACAGGGTTCCGACTCCAAGCAGGGTGCAGAGAGGCTGGTTGGCCACCAGGAGGCGCCTGAGCCTTGGACCAGTGTGGAGGAGACAAGGGAGTGTGATCCGGATGTCAGCAGTGGGGAGGAGCCAAGGGAGTTGTTCCTAGATGCCTGGCACCGGAGAGCTAATAGGTGTAAGGAACAATTACGCAATTACAGGAGGTAATTGCACTCAGCTGGTGGTAATTAGGCTCCTCTCCAGACTATAAAAGGAATGCTTGTGCACATACACCTTTTGTAGAAGTCAATGCAGGAACTAATGTTGGAAAACATTATTGTGAGCTTGGCAGGCTGGATTGCTTCCACGGCTTATCTGTGCTGGATTGCTGCCCAAGCTTGTCTGTGCCGGTTTGCTGCCAAGGACCTGTCTGTCTGTTAATTAAATGCCGTAACTTATCTTTGGCTTGGAGTGTGTGTTGGTGTGGGACAAGGGGGGTCAGAACAGCTAAGTTCATGCTCAATCTTTAATCTTTATTATAATGCACAATAACTAGAAACGCTAAATGAAAAAAAAATCCAAAATCAAGTGAATCAACTTATTGTTTAGTTTCATATATAAAAAAATGCTTTATTTATTTATTTTTTTTAAAAAATTAACACCAGAAGGCTGTCAACATTCTTTATAGATTTCCTGTCCATTAAGTTATGTGGGTTTCGCCTTGCTGTGTTATCATCCAAGCAGATGTTATGAGGTGCACAAAGGATTTTAATCATGCCCAAAATTATGCCTGGACCAAGCAAACCAAACTTTGTTGATTGTATCTATGGAGATATGGAGCGAAGGGACACTGAGGTATTGTTTTAGATGTTATCTGTGCAGTTTGTGTAGTCAGGCACTCATAAGATAACTATCCACTTAATCCAGTATTTTGTGTAACCCAATGGCCAAGCATGTGTGTTCACTAAAAGCTCAAAAGCATGGACAGGAAGCCAAGAGCCTTTTTCTGTTTTGGCCCAACAGCTGGAATTTAAGATAGCACATAGCCATAAAGAACTGAAACAACTGATAGCCCTACCCTCTGTGAATTCATCTAGTGTTTCTTTAAAATCTAAAGTAAAACAAGTGTAAAAGTTGATGTAATTGAATATTACAGCTTAACTCTATGCTGGATGAAAATGCACTTTGTTTGATATCCCTGTGTATGAAGTTAGTACCCAACCCCTCTCCTAGAAAAATGAAATATCCTGGGAAATATTGAAAAGGAAGAATATTATATTTCCCTGCATAAGAAATGGGTAAACATGTTTTTAGGCAGGAAACAGGCTCACTCTTAATAGCCCCTACCTTTGTCAATGGGCCATTAAAATGCATGAGCCAGTCTATTCTACATAATAAAGACCTCCCCTTTCAGCTCCAGGGCGATGAGATTAAGGCATGATAGTATTAGCCCTTTACTCATCTCACCACAGGGCACCTTGAAAGAAGGAATGCTCAACCAAACCTGGACTCAAAGCACAGCCTAAAGAGTTGCCCCTGGATGGCCCCATGGGAGTCTGACAACCAATCAGAATACAAGATCAAGATCAAAGGCCAGATAGGGCATAAAACCAGGAACTTTCAGAATCTCGCTCTCTGTTCTTCTTCACCCAACACCTGGAATCATGTGAGGCCCCTTTTCTGTTCAGGACCTCAAGCCATGTGATCCTGTCCATCATTAAATCATGTTTCCAAGAAGCCTCCATGTTTCCAGTGTCTTTTTCCCCACTTGGAGCTGAACCCAGATGGACATTTTTTTCCAACATCTGCATTTTGAAAATTCCAAATCACATGGTCCCAGAATTGGAAGAGGTCCTTTAGACCTAAATTTCAACCCCTTGCTGAATGCAGGAGTCCAGATTGAAGCATCCCCAACAGTTGTACCTGTAATGATCTCGTAGATTCATCTATATTTAACTTTAAAGGTTATAAACGCAAGTAATTGAATACTTTTAACATAATTTTTCTCTTACTTTTTTAAAGGAAAGCAATAATTTGAGGTAACTTTATGTATAGGCCTTATCTCTTGGTGGTAGACTCTCTGCTATGGATAAACGGTTCCAAAATTTAGAGCTGATGACATTGGTTTCATCAAGTGCTACTCCTGAGCCTACAGATGCTACCATACAAACTCTAGTTTAGTTCTTTTCTTCATTCTGTTATCTATTTACACTGCTATATAAGTATTCACATGACTGCTACCTTAAGTTTTCTTTGGTAAAGAAAGATGTTGAGAAACACCAGTCTGCTAATTAATTTCCACTTAATCAATTTAAGTGGAAAAATTAGTCTGTCAGCCAGGGCCACACATGCTAGTCCAATTTTTTTCCTCACTGTCTCCTTTGGTAGGAAAAAAAAAAGTGATTATATGGAAAGGGCATGAAAAATGATACTTGGATGACTGGACAGGAAAATAACAATGTGTTAATGCGTCTTGATATTAGGTACAGGGGGGCAGGAAGAGTTTCTTTCTATAGCCACCTCTTTTTTCTTCTGCTATCTGCTGTGAGAAAGTAGTATGCTTATCAAACTGCAGAAGCAATTTAATTTTCAGAATTAAAGATGGAGTGTATCATCAACTTAGGAGCATTAAGTAATGGTACCCTTGTAAATTATTAGGGGTAGGGAACAGTAATGGGATGTGAACTTTTCCAGAATAGCTTTTTTTTTCTAACTGAAAAAGTAAAAAGAGAATTTGGAAATCTTGAGGGAAGAAAGTTATGAGATGTAGGACTCTGAAGAAGGCTGTGAGAGAAGGAAAGGAATCAGGGACGTGCAGTCACTGGAGGCAGGGGAGGCGGGGCCTCACCAGTCTCATGAGGAAAAGGAAAGAATTTTTAAAATAATTAAAAAGGCCAAGGTAGTTGCTGCCAGACTCCAAGTCACAGTGACTCTGAGTCTGCTTAGTGCTAACTGTAGGGGGAGGCAAGAGAACTATGGGCCTCCTTTGCATAAGGAATTTTTCACCTTTTAAGAGTTAAGGAAGGGTTAAAAAGCGAAAAATTCCTTATGCAAATGAGGGAAATGATTCTCTCGCCTCCTCCTACAGAGGGCACATTGTTTAGAGGCTTTTTAAAAACATTTAAGCAGAGTCTCTCTGACTCTAGCAGCAACTATCCTAGCCTCCCTGGCCCTGGCTAGACCAAATCTTGCATTTTTGATGCAGCCGGAAGGTATGTGGGTTAGAAGGAGGGGACAGGGAGGTGGAATTCAAAATTATTTGTAATGTAAGTAATTGTATTTTTTTAGTGTGTGTGTGTGTGTGAGAGAGAGAGAGAGAGAGAGAGAGAGTGTTTACCTGCCTCTGCTGGCGCGCAGGCTGGCACATTTATTTTTATTTTTCATTTTTTGGTCCATCATAGAGCGAAACATGTCCTGGTTTGTGGCCAGGAGGCACGCTGGCACTTTAAAGTGCATGCCTTCCGGGCTGGCCATTCAGTGGGACATGCTTGATGTGCTCCATCCCGGTGGGTGGAGAGGGAGAGGGAGGACTGGAGGTGATGGGCGGGCGGCGAAGCGAGGCTGCTCGGGTGGCTGAGCCAGCCTTGGGGATGAGGGGCGGTCACAGGCTCCAGAAGCTGAGGGGCCTCAGAAAATCTACTTAGCACGAGCGCGGGAATGGCAGCAGGAGCTTACGTGACACAGCAGGTCTCCTAGGACCTCCTAGGTGCCGGTTGCACCGCTCATTACCATCAGTTGCCCCGTGTTCAGCAAAGCAAGCGCGGGGAAGTCCTTTGCAGGCGGCTAAGACTGGCCACCTGCAAAGGACCTCCCCAGACTTGTTTTGATAAGTGGGGGGTGACTGATGGTAGTTTGCGCCGGCTGCGCCTGCTCAAACTAGCCTCAAACTAGCCTCAGTCACCCCGTGTTCAGCAAAGCAAGCCTGGGGAGGTCCTTTGTGGGCGGCCAGTCTTAGCCGCTTGCGTCCAGCACTGCGGCTGAAGTGAAGCCCCAAAGCCCCTGCTGCCACTGGAATATCTGCTGCCACCTCCTCCTCCTCCAACAGCACTGCCGGATTTGCCGCCCGACGCTGTGGCAGAGGTGAAGCCGGCAAAGGTCCCCTGTGGCAGCGGCGTCTCCCCCTTCGCTTGGAGCACCTGAACTGGGCTCCACGTTACCCCTGCCCCCTCCTCCTCTGCCGTGCTTTTCAGGAGCCATGAGTCTGCAGAAGGGAGCGGGAGCACGAAAAAAGGCCACAGCGCCGAGCAGCAAATGTGGTGGTGCTGTTGGAGGAGGAGGAGGAGGCAGAAGCAGTTATTCTGGTGGCAGCGGGGGCTCGTCAACATATTCAGCGGCAGCCCTCCCCCCGTGAATAAAGTGAAGTGGAGCAGATCCATGCAGATGATGTCATCACAACATGACTGGAGGAGGAATTCTGGGAGTTGAAGTCCACAAATCTTAAAGCTGTGCCAGGGCTTCAGCGGAGTTTTTGCACTTGCCTCACTGGCCATGAAGCTCACTGCACGTCACTGAAAGGAATAGTACAAACTACTAAACAAAGAAGAAAAGAGAAAATGAAGAGGGAACAAATCAGTATTTTTTTATCTATAATAGTCTATGTCTTCCAATAGCTCATGGATGGACAGTTTTCTTCTCTTAATTTATTTCATATTTATATTATACTTGGTCTGCCCATCTAGAAGTTTGAAAGTATGTAAATGCAAGTGGATAAATAGGTACTTTGGTGGGAAAGTAACAGTGTTCTGTGTGTATTTGGCTCTGTTGGCCACATGACCACATGACCACAGAAAATATCTTCAGATAACACTGACTCCCTTGCAGGGGTGGGTTCTGGCAGTCACTACTGCTGGTTTGCTCGTGGGTGTGCTGCATGGGTGCATGCGCACTTGATGTGCATATGCTTGATGTGCACTGTGTGCACATGCGAAATGCAATTAAAATTGTTCTGTGCATGCACAGAAGCAAAAAACAAGATGGCGCTGCCAGAGAATCAGTTTGGGGCGTGGCAGGCCTGGGTTGTTGCTGGTTCCAGCGACCCAGGCCACCAAACTACTACCGGTTCAGCTGAACCAGTCTGAACCAATAGGAACCAACCACTGCTCCTTTGTCACAGAAATGGAGATGATCATCATGCTCTAGAGTTGGAAACAACTGGACAGAGACATGTTCACCTTTACCTTTTATTGGTAATATCACAGTATTATAATCACTATGTTATTACAGAAACATCACTTTTCCCTAAATCTATTTTAAAGAAAATCTAGTGGTATACTTCACTTACCATTTTTCAAGTCACCTCAGGTGAGCTCTTGCCCCTCAAGGGACTGGATAAACAATGAAACAATGTTGGACTCTCATATTTTCAAGCTCAGGCAAAAGCAAGTAAATCGGAGAAAGAAAAATACTAATTAAAATAATTTCTGCCAAGTTTCCAAGTAGTGAGCTTCTATTTAGAAGGCACTTGTTATAATCATTGTGCTATTACAGCATTCCTGCTAAAGGAAGAAGAAATTAGAAGCCATGGTAACCATTGCTTCAATTGAAGGGCCTTTGAGTAATAGCCAATCAATTGCTTAGCTTAGTTTGTCGTGAAGTCAAAAGCATAATGCAAAGCAGGCAGAAGTGGTTGAGAGGACATTAACTGGCAAAGTACCATAAAACTACATCAGGAAAACATACCTGAATGGGTCAGAATGTAGATTAGTGTTGTCCATTCTTGCCTTTCGAATCTTAGCAGTGTGGAAAAGCTATACAAGACTGCCTCTTGACACATCAAACTTCTTAATATAAAATTATTACTAAATAAAATATAGGTAAAAAGGAATATTCTTGGATGCTAGAAAGACAATGGCACTCAGATATATTGTCTTAAGGTTCATTTTTTGCTTATTAACTTGCTTCCTACTGACGTTAATGGAAAGACAGATCAATGTTACTCCACATGGTCAAGATTTAAAGATGTGTTTAAAGAGTAGGAGTCAATGTTTTCTCCTAAATAATATAACAGGTTTTGGTGTTTTCTTTTTCCTCTTGTTTGTCTTGTGTGACTATTGTGTGGTTTTTTTTAAAGAAAAAAAACTTTGTTCTTTGTCTTTTAATTTATTCATTATTTATTTATTTATTTTAGTTTTTTGAACACGGAAAAGATAACAGGTGTAAGTATAAACACAAATATGAATGCAGTTAAATGGGTATGAATAAACAGAGAGAGTAGGACAGGGACGGTAGGCACACTGGTGTGCTTATGAACGCCCCTTATAGATCTCTTAGGAATGGGGTGAGGTCAACAGTAGACAGTCTTAGGTTAAAATTATGGGGGTTTGGGGATATAACAACAGAGTCAGATAGTGCATTCCGGCATTGACCACTCTGTTGCTGAAGTTGTATTTTCTGCAATCGAGTTTGGAGTGGTTTACCTTGAGTTTGTATCTATTGTTTGCTCATGTATTATTGTGGTTGAAGCTGAAGTAGTCATTGACAGGTAGGATGTTGTAGCAGATAATTTTGTGTACTGTGCTTAGGTCAGACCATAGGCTGCATAATTCTAGGTTTTCCAAGCCCAAAATTTTAAATGGTGTAGGGTATTCTGTTGCGAGTAGAAGAGTGGAGGACTCTTCTTGTGAAATATTTCTGGACTCTCTCAATTGTATTATTATCCAATATACAGTGCAGATTCCAGGCAAACAAGCTGTATTCGAGAATTAGTCTAACAAAGGTTTTGTATGCCCTAGTTCGCAGTACAATATTACCGGAGAAGAAGCTTCACAAGATTAGGTTAACAACTCTTAATGCCTTTTTGGCAATGCTGTTACAGTAAGCTCTGGCACTGAGATCGTTTGCCTTTCTCTTTTAATTTCTCTTTCATTGGAGAATTAAAGGATAAATTTACCCAGTTACCTTATCCCTGCAGAATAATCTCAACTGCACTTCACATACTAGTAGTTTGCAGAATTACTATTAAAAAAACACCTCTATTAACATCCCAAGCTACATAACAAATGTAACAAAGCTTCACTTTCTATCTACTAGAATCAACTGGGAGAGAGAGGTGTCAAACTAGCAGCCTCCGGGCCGGATGTGCCACATGCAGGCCACGCCCACCTCATCTCCGCAAATGGGAAAAACTTTGCAAAACATCACTTGATACAATGAATTTCACACCCGTTCACTAGATCTAAAGACTGGATCAGCATGAGCCCTTTGATTAGAAGCAGATTGGATGCTGCTGATATGGCTAGCAGCCAGATGTTTCATTTTTTAGAAAGAATGATATATTTAATATAATAGAGGAGGTTTTTTTGTACATTGAATATTAGGAAGGTTAGTTACATTTAGCTTATCATCATGATAATCAAACACCAAGAATATATTAGATTCTTGTATCTTAATGTTATAGGAAAAGACAGAATTGAACAAAACAGAAACGATGGGCTAAGAGTAATAAAGTAATAAAGTGAGAGCATGCTTTTAATCTTAGTAAAGAGATTTCAGCGTTGCACGGAATATACATTAAATGCGAAGTAAATGAAAAATAGATAAAGCAGCAAAGGAGGCTGACCTTCACTCAAGGCTAATTGAGTATTTTTTTTTGTAGGGGGGCAAGCAAATCATTCTTTGAATTTAGATAATAGAAACTGTTAGGAATGTAATCTAACAGTTGGGTTGGCACTATATAAACCATGATAGTAATACTGTATTTTTAATTACTGCTGTAAATGTGATTGGTTGCTGTTTCCTCAAGCGGCCATAAGATGGAGCCAGACTGATTGTTAGATGCTGATTGTTGGATGATGGTTGTAGATATGCCATGTATTGCTCAGCATGGCTTACTGTGAGTTTTGCAACTGTTAGCGACTTTTGTGTATTGAACTGTTTATATGATTCTGGACTGTGTTTGTTGGATCACCCCTTAACTGCGAACGTTGATGACTGACTGTCTTAACTGTGTATGAATTGGACTCTGCATACCTCCATTTCCACAGAAGTACAACACTATCTGTTTTACAATTCAGTGTCTCCGTATGCTGGTTTATTTGTTCTTCTACACCACTCTCACTACGCTTCTCTGCATGCACTCGTTCTCTTAACGGGGAGCTTACCTAACAGAAACCTATAATAGAAATAACTAATGTAACAGTTTTATTTGTTAGGAGGTGTAAAGGCGACTCAAATATTACTTATGATTAAACAATATAGTAGGGGAATTGAAGATGGGGGAAACATTGGGAAATAAAAATACAGTCTCCTTTTATGATTTGCATAAATCTAGGGCCTTTGTAAAAGCAATGGTATTGGGAAAGATTAAAACCGAAATAAACAGGTTGTTGTTTTGGCAAATATTTCAAACCATGATAGAAAAGCAAAGCCATGTTGTTTTAAGACAGTGGTGTCAAACTCATGTCGTCAGAGCAATGCCATATGACGTATCAGGACTTTTGCCCCCTTTGCTAAACTGGGCATGGGCGTGGCCAGTGAGTTATGTGTTCGGCCTGTAGGCCGGGAGTTTGACAGCCCTGTGTCAGTTTACCATTGCTCCTAACTCTCCTTGTTCGAAGTCTCTTTTGATTTCTTATGAGAGACAAACAACATGGGTTTTATTATTGTGTTTCCCAAAAAGTAAGACAGGGTCTTATTTTCTTTTGACCCTTGAAATAAGTGCTTGGTCTTATTTTCGGGGACGTCTTATTATTTTTGAGGTGCAGGAAGTGGCGAGCGTGGTCACCTCATGGCTGCTGCTGTGTTGCAATATTTTCAGGGAGGGCTTATTTTAGTGCATGCGCTCAAAAGCTCGTTTGAGCTTATTATCCAGGGAGGTCTTCTTTTCATGGAAACAGGGTATTTGTTGACTAACATAGTTACTTTGCATTTTAATCTGATTTATATTCTCTCTTTTAAAGTGATGTTCAAGATTTATTAGCTTTTAACATTCCTAAACTGATAAACAAGCTGGAGACTAGCTCCTGATAAGAAACGTTTGTTAGTACAATTTGGGATCTGGCTTATCTCTTTTGAGATCTTTAAACAGCTTTTCTCCTTACAATTTATTTCCTTCAGACTTCATTTTAATAAACATGTATGCTATTATCCCTGTCCAATCAACTTCCCTCTTTCAGATTTCTTTGTTATGTTAACTATAAAAGGGGATGTAAGCTAAAGATCTTGGTTACCTCTTTGAATGAGGAATCCCTTTTAGCTGAATATTCTGATAAATTGTAATAAAATGATCTTCCTATCTCAGTTTGTCTCATTGGAAAATATGCACGTCAAGGCCCGAGCCTGAAAAAGGCATATTTGGCCATTACTCTTCAATAATATATAATAAGATTTTGAATATTTTCAATAAATATACCCTTGGTAACAGCAAAATTTGGTGGCTATAAAATTGTCATATCTACCAGCTGATACTGATTAACTTGCCATTACCATGGAATGTCGTTAACATCATAAAACAGGCCAGTCACGTGACTGACCCAATTTTGTCATCCTTTTTGCAACAGTCATTAAATATGAACCGGTTGCCAAGTGTCTGAATTTTGCTCACATGGCCATGGGGATGCTGCAATGGTTATAAGTGTGAAAAATGGTCGTAAGCCGTTTTTTTCAATGCTGTTGTAACTTTGAATGCTCATGAAATGAACGGTTGTAAGTTGAAGTCTCCCTGTAGTATATCAGCCTTAATATAGAATCACTGCAGTCCAGAGTGGAATCAATAGACATAGAACAGGGGTGTCAAACTTAAGGCTCATGGGCCGGAACTGCCCTGCCCCTCTCGAATCGTGTGGCTGTTGGTTGTTTTAAATTCCCTGTACTTTTTGTTGTAGTTCTTGTGTTTCCCTTCCCCTCCTTGGATTTGTGTGCCGCCCTGAGTCCCCCCGGGAATAGGGCGGCATATAAATAAAATGAACCTTGAACCTTGAACCTGCGGAGTGCTTAGATCTGGTCTGCGGAGCTGCCCTGAAAACAGCGAAGAATCAGCCTGCAGTGCTTTCGCCAATGAAAATGGAGCTCAGGAGGGCCACGCGCAGCCCTCTCAACAGTGGTGGGTTCTTACTGGTTTGGATCAGTTTGGACCAGTTCAGACTATTTCGCTTCAACTGGTAGTGGTTTGGCAGCCTGGGTCGCTGGAACCAGCAGCGAACTGGTTCCCCTACAGCAGCGCCACCTTGATTATCGGTTCTGTGTATGTGCAGAACAATTTTCATTGCACACATTTAATTTTTTTTTCATTTTTTAATGTTTTACACATGCACAAATCTATTTATGTGCAAATGTGCACACATGCAACACACACATTTGGCACGCACACGAGCCAAGCGAACGCATGTACGCAAAATTTTTCCACTCATCAAACTGGCAGTAAGGACAGCAGCAACCTACTCCTGCCTCTCATGCCCTGTTTTTGGCTGAGATGGCCTCCTGCAATCCTCTGCCAGCGAAAACAAAGCTCAGGGATGATGCACAAAGCCCCCCTCAATGGCAGAAGACTGCAGGTGGCTGTTCTGGCCAAAACGGGGTCCTAGGGAGGCACACATGGCACCTCGACCTCCATTTTCACTGGTAGAGGGCCACACCCACCTCAGTCCAGCTATGGCTACTGCCCTCCCTCTGGCCATGGCTACCGCTCCCCCCCCTCTGAGGTTAAATACAAACCTGATGTGGCCCTCAGTGAAATTGAGTTTGACACCCCAGACATAGAATACCTGAAGAAGAGTTTGCTTAAAACAATGAACCTGAGTTATGAGTTCAACATATAATGAAGTTTTGAACATTTATAAGCTTGAGTTTCATTGAATGAATAAAGTTCAGTTTAAGACATGTTTTTCCCCCAAATTATCTGCTTCCAGATCTAATCAAATTATAATTTCAGCAGTACCAGGTTAACAGCTTTTAACTCACAGGAGCCTTTAATGCAATAGGTGCTTTTTTTTTTTTTTTAAGTTTCATCCATTTTATTTTCAGTGAAGTTCTCTGACAGCACCATGGTAAGTATGCAAATGTAATTTTTATTGTTATTTTTTTTTTAGATTCTCAAAGTCAGTTGATAAGATATGTTTCTGTAAGTGAGTTTTTCAGATAAAAATCTGGACTTTCTCTTGTCACACGATTGCTATGCTCCAAATAACATTAATTTGGAAATCCTTTGAATAATAACAAAATCTTATAATTAATGCAGATTAATTTATAAATTTGCATTGAATTATTTTAGCATGCGTTTGAATCAAACTGGTAGGAACTGGAACACATTTTTATATTCCAGTTCTGCTGATTAGCTACTTTTTCCTTTAATAAGTCAGATAGTGTCTGTCTTATCTTGCCCTGTAATTTTAAAATTAATGAAGTAATCATTTACCCCACTCCTTTCCTATGTTCTGCCCAATTACTTTAGTGCTGAATGATACTTTCCATTTTGCTGGCCCATTAGTCCCATATCATGCTCTTTCCGGAGGTTTTCCTCCACTTAGGAATAATTAAATAGAGCCTTTTAGTGTCTCTATAACCTTGGAATGTAAATTTTCCATTTTCAACCAGCTTAACCTGATATATAAACGTCACTTGGTTCACTGAATTGCTTTTATTTCTTCTTGTTTGCTGTTTTCTCTTTCAGTTTTAATTGGCTCAATCCGTCAATTAACTACTTTTGAAATATGGCTGGCAACATATCATTTTCTTGTAGAAGTTGCTGTAGGGTGAAATCACTGGCAGTACCAAAGATAGAGAGCAATTGTAGAAGGCCTCATTGTCTACTAGGGCTCAGTTCAATTCAACATATTAAAATTCTTCTTTGTCATCCATTAGGGGTGGGTACACCTGTCCATTTCATGTCAGTTTTACATCTTTTTATTCATGATTTGTTCAGCCCTTTGGATCATCCTATCCCTGAGATGTCTATGACCCTAATCCTGGTGGCGTTTAATAAATCTTTGAAGACCTGGAAGTTCTCTTGGGCATGAAGCCTTCAGACCCCATTGTGGTTTTCTTGGACATGGCTGTGGTTATGTCATTTGAGTTTGATTACCCTTAGGGATGCAGTGGTTCAGTGGCTAAGATGCTGAGCTTGTTGACCAGAAGGTTGGCAGTTCAGTGGTTCGAATCCCTAGTGCCGCATAACGGGGTGAGCTCCTGTTACTTGTTCCAGCTTCTGCCAACCTAGCAGTTCAAAAGCATGTAAAAATACAAGTAGAAAAATAGGAACCATCTTTGGTGGGATCAGTGTTCTGTGCACCTTAGGCATTTAGTGATGTCGGCCACATGACCATGATATCTTCGGACAGTGCTGGCTCTTTGGTTTTGAAACAGAGATGAGCACTGCTCCCAGGAACGACTAGCACATACGTGTGAGGGGAAACTTACCCTTAGGTACCAATGTGATATTTTTGTGTCATTGTTGTTTATTGTTATACTTTATTATTTTTGTTCAGATTTTAATCCTGCATTTGTGCCCAAGTCACAGTTGAAAAATAGGCAGCCAAATACATCAGCAGATTTTTTTTTAAATTAATGCATGCATATCAACTGACTTGGGAAGTAGGGATCATATTTCCCAAATGTAGAACATGTTGCTGAAAGAAAAAGAGAGCTGTTCATCCTCAAATGCTGGGGCTGATGAGGTATTATGCTTTGGATTGAGGTATTATGCTTGCTCTGTCAAACCAATTTTAAATCAATTCACTTCTGAGCCCTCAAAGAAATTTTCAAGGATTAAAATGGCACCCCTGGGTTTTATTGTGAATGGTGGTTAACGAGCTACATGCAATTCTTGTTTCTAGAAATAATCATGAGAAATAAATTCTATTTAATTCACCTTTGGGAGCTTTCTTTATGAAACATGTAAGCTTGTTGTCAACGAACTTCTCCTTTTAAAGAATTACACTTTTTTTCTCTCTCTCTTTCTCTCTCGCCAGTTTAGTTACTGACATAAGACTTTCAAATTGCTCACAATCTGAATGAAAATAGTGTTTTAAAGCATGTTGGCATTTGTTCAGGTTACTTTCTCTCCTGAAGAAAAAAAAATCATTCGAAGCTATTCATTGGCTTTCAAAGTGGAAGGCTTTTTTGTTGTCTTTTAAAATGCCTTTTTCTGTAACTAAGAATTTTCTTTTGGTCTCCTCGTTCATTTGGATCCCTTCTCAAAGGAAGAACATTGAAAAATCTGTAAATTAAGGTGGTACTTGTGATCTTAATGGAGCAAAATATAAGCAGAACCAAAGTGACAAAGGGAAGGAAATAGGCATTGGCATCAGAGGTGGTATTCAGTCAGTTCTGACAGGTTCTGGACAACTGGTAGCAGAAATTTTGAGCAGTTCAGAGAACCAGCAAATAGGCTGGCCCTGCCCCCCACTCCGTCCCAGCCTCCCAGCTGATCCTCTTTTGTTGCTCTGAACAGGAGAATGGAGCTGGAAAGCAGGTGGGGTGGGAAGGGAAGAGGGATTTTGCAGTAACCTTCCCCCAGGAGTGGGGAGGGAATGGGGATTTTGCAGTAACCTTCCCATGCTATGCCCAACAAGCCATGCCCAACAAGCCATGCCCACAGGACCAGTAGTAAAAAAATAAATTAATCCTACCACTGATTGGCATAACCATGCATTACTGTCACTGGACAGTCCATGGACAGTGAGCCATTTCATGTGGCCTCTTATACCTGCCCACCAATATTTGGTAGGATAATTCATTATTTTTATTTCTTTGATTTCCAAAATACATTATAGCTTTAAAGTAGATGTTTGATTGCCGTTGGGTACCCATGATTGCCCTTGGGTTATCATTTATTATTTTTGTTCTGATGTAAAGAGCTTTCAATAAGCTGGACCACTTCTCTTATGAAATCCAAAAAAATCAATCCTGACACTTGAGCCTGTCAGTATTTAACAGATATTTAACAGAGCTTTAATCTATCTTGTAAAATTAGTTTTCCTCTGGAGGCTCTGGAAAAATTGGAGAAGTGGAGTTGTCCTACACGTGTTGTCCATCTTGACATGAACTTGAACTTGGCCTTGGCTTTGTTTCTCATTCCTTCGCTGGTTATATGAGAATTGAGAAGGCACTGAATAATCAGAATAATAATGCAAGCAACTGGATGCTTTTCAGTCTGGTAGCATTCAACTGTTACAGACTGAAATTCCTGTTTCTCTGCCCAGCACTCATGCAAGCTAGGATAACTAGGAGACATGAGTATAAAATGTTATCTGAGGGAGTACCAGGCTGGGAACAGGGGACAGTGGAGAACCTGAGTTATGTGGACCAATGGCCAGATCTTCCTGTATTCTTAGGAATATTTTTCTGCTGATAAAAGCGTTTATGGTATTTGGTTGCTATGGTTTTGTGAAATGCATCTCACATTGTTTCTTTTCTTTCAACAGGAGCGCTGATGAGAGGACTGAAAATTTGAGAATCAGTTTGGCGTAATGGTTAAGGCAGGAGGTTATAAACTAGGAAATCATGAGTTTTTGTTCTGTTTTAGACACAAAGTCAAGCTGGGTAACCTTGGTCCACTCTCTCTCAGCCCCAGAAGGGTCAACCACTTCCAAAAAACTTTCTCAAGAAATCTGCAGTGATTAGTCCAAGCAGTCACTAGGAATCAAAGATTGACTCAAAGTTGCGCATGCATGCAGAGAGAGCGGGGAGGGAGGGAGGGAGAGAATGAGAGAATGAGAGAGAGAGGGGGAGGAGAATGAGAAAGAGGGAGAGTGAAAGAGAGAGAGGAGAGAGAGAGAGAGAGAGAGAGAGAGAGAGAGAGAGACAGACAGACAGACAGACAGACCCTATGGAGCAATGGTGCAGAATATCTGAACAGAAATCAATCTATTCCAATCCCATCACTATCTCACCTCCACCCCCCTAGTGTCTTTCTTCAACACCATTTCATAAATCTGAAATTATGTTGAAGAAAGACATTGAGTCAATCCTGTTATGAATAGTGCCTTCTCTTCATGAAGGTAACAATGAAACCTTCCCAATATCATTAGATGATTTGTTAGTCTGATCATGGCTTTCTTTTTAACATTGATTCTCCCCTGCCCCCCTCTGATCAAGTGCTGGATAGTTTTTGGTCTTGTCAAAAAAGAATAAATTGTTTACCATTTTATCCATGACAACATTAAATGGAAAGTGGTTGAACATATGACAACTGGTCCTTCTCAAAACAACCTTGCTTTTATTGTTTTTCCCCCCCCTGGGTATACAATAAATGGCTTCTTGGAGAAACTGTCATTGACCTCCTAGCTGGCAAAAGGAGACAAATTGGGGATGAAATCTGAATAGGCTTTAAGCCCAGACTTTAATTGCACTCAAAGGGCAATTTGGCAAAATTAGCTGTTCTATTACTAAATTCTATAATTGCCATGGGTAACTAATTCCTTCTAATCCTACTAGGGAGATTTGGTGTCAAATATTTAATTAAACTTGATTTGTTACCTGGATATCTATACTTTATTTGCAAGATCAGTAGCTTGCCTCCTCTTTTATATTATGCCTTACACATGCCTACCTCGCAGGGTTGTCATGAGGAAACAAACACAGGATTCCACATGTGGGTTGTCTTGAGTTCTGAAAGAAAAAAGCAGGATATGTAATAAAATGTTTATAAAAACCCTTGTTGTTGTAGTTAGTGATTGTATCTTTTTTAGCACAACAATACAGTGATATACACAAGATCTGCTCCAAAAACAAAGGACTGCAGAAGAGAGGCGACATCTGTTAGTTTCATGATTTAGAAAGCACACTGGTGTTGATATGGCTTGAAATCTCATTTGCCTTTATTTATCAGCCACCCAAAACAGCTGGATGATACCGATTCAAATTCCACCCCCCATCAACAGCTACTTCAAGAAGGTGGTGTGGTGGCCTAAAGGTGGAGCTTTCAACTCACAATCAGGAGGCAGTGAATTAGGTAGAGGAAGCCTACCTCTACTGAACTAAAGGCAATCTTTAGTTTGCGTAAGGTAAAGGCAGGTAGAGGCAGATATTTCTCTCTATGGGCACCATGTGAATTTATCCGCTGAACAATAATAGCAATAGCAATAGCAGTAGACTTATATACCGCTTCATAGGCCTTCAGGCCTCTCTAAGCGGTTTACAGAGAGTCAGCATATTGCCCCCAACAATCTGGGTCCTCATTTTACCCACCTCGGAAGGATGGAAGGCTGAGTCAACCCTGAGCCGGTGAGATTTGAACCGCTGACCTGCTGATCTAGCAGTAGCCTGCAGTGCTGCTTTTAACCACTGCGCCACCTTGGCTCTTATAAAAACTCTGCATTGGCAACAGGAAGGGCATCCGGCCAGTCAACACTCAGCTCATTCAGTTGCCCAGACCCCACCCTGCAAGGGATCATGGGGTTGTTAACAGAAGATGATGATCAACAGCTGCTTCAAGGACATTTGCACAAGTGCTGTTTCCAAGCTAGGCACTGCATTTCTTATTCTATGCTTGTGCATTTGATAGGCTTCCTGACTGAATAATTTTTCATTTGCCTCTTAAATATCATCCTGTTACTTTCATTCCATTTATCTAACTCATCAAGATAGTCTTGAATAGTATTTATGTCTTTTGGGATGATGCTGTAGCTATTTCATCCATTTTTGTGTCATGTGCAAATTTGATAAGCATTACCTCAATTTCTTTATCAGACTCTTTAATAAAAGTCTGGGCCTAACCATTTGATACCTTACTGCAATTTGATAAGCATTCTTTGAGTATGATATTTGAGTCAGTCATGCATACATATAATTATTGTGTTTTCTAGCCTAAATTGCTAGACAGAATATAATGCCAATGTTTTTGTGCTGTGTGACATTTACATGCACACAGCCAGTTTCTGATACAAATTCAAGGCATTTATTGCAGTTGAAAATCCTTAACTATAATAACGTAAGTATCTTGCAAACTGCTCTCGTTCTGCTTGGATAATGAAATCATGAAAGCTTACTTTTCAGATTATTCAGTTTAGGAATAATTAAGATTGCTGAGTCTGCAGTCCAATGTCTAGATGCACAGTAGAATTCAAAGCAGCATGTATAGAAGCTCTTACTACTGGCCCAACTGATTTGCAAATTACATTCATCCGTCCGTCCGTCCGTCCGTCTGTCTATATGGCTTTGTGTGTTCCAGCATAACTCTGGAATGCCTCAAACAATTTCAACCAAACTTGGTACACAGATGACTTACTCTCTGGAAACAAATACTGTGGGGGATAAGACACCTTAACAACCCTCAGCGTGTGTGTTCTGTTACGATACAGCCTGTTGTGAATTCTACTGTATTGCTGTAAAATGGCTTCTACTGTACAGCGCAGTGGAGTTGTCATGGTAATGGCTTCACAGTACTCCACAAGGGGGCTCTCTCTGGTAAGAGAGGAAATCCAACATTAGAAATTATGTTTGGTCCGGACATTTTCCTCTTATAAATAGCCGGACAATGCTGGGTTTATCAGCTAGTTTCACATAAATGGTTTGACTTGATTTCTTCTTTTGCAACTTTGCAAATGTTGCTTGTACCTCTGTCTCCTCAGGTGCGTTCTCTTTCCAGTAAATATTTCTTCCTTCCTCCTTTGATGAATGTATATGGCTGCCCAATTCAAACACTCTGATTCTGAGCATCTTAGAACAACCAAAATAAGTAGGGATTGTTTGTTCTTTTTTCATCCTGTTTCTTGTTTTTTTTTTCCTTTTTCTCTTTTTAAACAAAAAGTAGTGGAGATTTTCGAACGTAACTCTAAATGAATAAATCAATCCAGTGATTAAATAGCCTGCACGGATGGACCAACACAGAGAAGAAAACTCACATAGAAAAATAATATTGCTGATCCTAGAAGAAAACTATTTGTCCCACTGTCTCCATTCCCCCCTCCCCAAAAAAGAACTGTACAGATTTGAATTAACTGAAAATCACTGACCAAAGCCTAGTATATATTGTTCTGCTGTGTAGTATAATACAAGAGGGGAGAAAGAGGTGATACCTCTTTATTCAGCTTTTCATCTTCTTCTTAATTCAACTTCCTCCCTAGCATGTATCATTGTTGTTAATATCTTCCAATCAGCTCATTTTGGCAGGTGGGAAGCATTGCCACTCATTATTTTTTACACTTTGCACTTTTAATCATAATTGAACATAAGCAATTAGTCCAGATTATAAGTCTCATTTTTTCAAACTGTACATGAGTAAGCTGTTAATCAGCAATCACTAAGAAATACCTCCTATAAACTGTGTCTTGTTGATCTGAGTTGTGCATATGTTGCATGCAGGGGTGGGTTCCGGCAGGCACTACTGCTGGTTCACTTGTGGGCGCGCTGCACACGCATGCACAGTGCAATAAAAAAATGTTCTGCGCATGTGCAGAAGCAGAAAACAAGATGGCGGTGCCTATGACGCCACCCAGAGAACCGCTTCAGGGACTCTGCCAGTTCCAGGCTGCGAAATCACTACTGGTTTGGCTGAACTGGTCCGAACCAGTAGGAACCCACAACTGGTTGCATGGATGAAGATTTGGATTAGGACTTACAATCCACAGAAAGGTGACTAAGAAATTGATATGTGTCACATGAAAATTTCAACTTCTGATTGCGTATAGGTGGTCCTCAGTGTTTGACAAGAATTGGGACCAGAATTTCCATCACTAAGCAAGGAGGTTATTAAATGAGCTGCACCCAGGGGTGGACTGCTATGGGTTTGCCTGGGTTCGGGAGAACCCATAGCTAATGTTATGGTCAGTTCAGAGAACCTCTAAATCCCACCCCTGGCTGGCCCTGCCTGCCCCATCTGTCTGCCCCAGTCCCTCCCCTCCCAGGAATCTTCATATGGCCCATTTGGATGTGAAGTAAATGCAGAACCTGCGTGGAGGTTCAGAGAAGGGGGAAAACGGGCCTCCCAGAAGGCAAGAACTGGAGGGCCTCCGGAGCCCAAGGAGGCAGTTTTCGCCCTCCCAGAGGCTTGAGGAAAGCCTCCAGAGCCCGGGGAAGGCAAAAAAATGACCCCACCCCAGGATGTAGGAGGCCGACTAGGCCATGCCCACCATGGCCACACCCACCCAGCAATCAGTCAAATAATCCATTGCTGAAATCTTTGAAGTCCACCCCTGGTTGTGCCTGATTTTATGATCTTCTTATCATGGTTGTTAAGCAAATTAATGCAGGTCATGTGAATCACACAGTTGTTAAGTGAATCCAGCTTATCAGCTGGTAAGATCACAAATGGAAACCACCTGCACCTGGGAAGCTACAACTTAGAATAGAATAACAGAATTAGAAGGCTCCTTGAAGGTCTTCTAGTCCAACCCCCTGCTTAGGCAGGAAACCCTACACCAGTTCAGACAAATGGATATCCAACATCTTCTTAAAAACGTCCAGTGTTGGAGCATTCACAACTTCTGGAGGCAAGCTGCTCCACTGATTAATTGTTCTAACTGTCAGGAAATTTCTCCTTAGTTCTAATTTCCTTCTCTCCTTGATTAGTTTCTACCCATTGCTTCTTGTTCTACCCTCAGGTGTGTTGGAGAATAGTTTGACTCCCTCTTCTTTGTGGCAACCCTGAGATATTGGAACACTGCTATCACGTCTCCCCTAGTCCTTCTTTTCATTAAACTAGACATACCCAGTTCCTGCAACCGTTCTTTGTATATTTTAGCCTTCAGCTAAAATTCCCAGCTTATTCCCAGTCTGTTTACATAAGGGTAGCACCTACATTCTGGAAACCCAGCCTTCAGTTTAAAAAAAAAATGAAATAAATCATATATTAAGCACACAGAAGCAAAAATATTCACTGTTACCTTTTGCTGTATCATGCAGCTATTTTTATTCAAGCCCCGTTATAGTTACAGGACAGCTTAGGGGAGCTTTTTTGTGTGTGTGATCATAGATAAGGGAAGATATGATTACCCAGGTCTCTTTGCTCCCTGTTTTCTCTAATAAAGGAAATAGCTGCTTCTAAGCTACAGGTCTGGTGGCAGTTCAGCTCTCTGGCAGATTTAAGAGAAGAAGCATTAGTCATTCAGAAAGCCTCACAAGAAAGGGCAACAACTGGCCAATGGGACAATTTTGTTGCATGTCACAGTGTGTTTTAAAAGGAAAAATGCATTAGCTGGAAGTAAAAAGCCAAGCAAGAGTAATGGGGAAGGGACAAAATCATCTATCTTTTGCTGGTTTTTTAAGAAGGAAAAAAAAGAGATGTTTGCCATTTAGAAAGCCTTAGAAATGGGCAATTTTGACCAAGTGAGCAATTATTTCTTTGTTGTGTTAATGAAGGGGAGGGAAAGAAAGAAAGGTCACTTAGAGAAATGAAGAGAGGGGAAAAATCAGCAGGAATAGGATAAGCTACCTTTTCTTTATTAATGAAGCTCTAATAAGTATAATAGCCAGCAGCAGGGGGGAAAGGTGTGTGCCTCCCTCCCTGCCTGCCTGCCTGCCTGCCTGCCTACGTACCTACCTACCTACCTACCTACCTACCTACCTACCTACCTACCTATCATCTATCTATCTATCTATCTATCTATCTATCTATCTATCTATCTATCTATCATCTATCATCTATCTATCTATCTATCTATCTATCTATCTATCTATCTATCTATCTATCTATCTACCCCTACCCCTACCCCTACCCCTACCCCTACCCCTACCCCTAACCATCCATCCATCCATCCATCCATCCATCCATCCATCCATCCATCCATAAACAAACTTTACAGATATCAAGTAGGTACTGTAGCTCTAGAATAGAGAGGTGATCACAGTACTAGCCAACCATCTTCTCATGCAGTTTCTTCTGAATTACAAACCCAGGGACCTCTAAAAAGTGAAGTAACTGAAGGGATGGCATAGCATTGTCTTAGCATTCCTGAAACCCCAAGGCTTCAACAAATAATACTGTCTAGAACCCAACTTGATTTATCCAATCTTTCTCTCCAAAAGTCTCTTTCAGTGCATCTCTGGTTCTTTGCCAGCACAGCATCAATCCTCTTAATTTTCCCTATGAGAAAATATGATATCTTCCCAACTCTTCACTGGATATATGCAGAATAGGGGGTAGCTGTGCCTGAAACATGCCGTCATACCGTTATTTTGGCCACTGAGCAGGTAATGATAGTTGGATTACCTTGTCTGTGCTGGAAATCTAAGCAGGGATATGTCTGTTAATACTGGAAAAGACATTTCGAGGGAATCCTACTAATGTGGGCTATAATAGGGAGTCAAAACTTGCCAAGAGAATACTGCTGCTAAGAAAATTGCTTTCATATGCTCATGAAGTCATCAAGAATCCATCTCAATTTTCAGGAGATTTAATCCTTTCTGTAAGAATTATCTCAGCAATGGGTTTTTTTTAATGGCACTGTTGTATACTGTGCTGACATTTCAGTGAACTTTTAGCCAAAAAAAAAGGCAAGCTTTTTGCAATCTGCAGATAGCCAGCAATCTCTTGGAAGAAAGAGAAGAAGAACTGACAAATTACCAAACGGGAAGGTGTACTGGGGCTCATTTCCTGAATGTCCTTCGTTTATTTTTTTTCTTTTTCTTTTTGAATTTCCTTCCTTTCATTTCCAAAGGAATGGGAATTCAAAGAGCAAGCGTCCTTAAACTTTTTAAACAGGGGGCCAATTCACAGTCCCTCAGACAGTTGGGGGGGCTGGACTGGCTGGATGGGCGTGGCTAGGCTCTCATGTGACTGAGTGGTCTTGGCTAAGTGGTCATGTGACTGGGTAGGCATGGCTAGGCAGTCATGTGACTGGATGGGTGTGGGCCAATTTAGCAGTCCATTAAACAATACACACAAATTAAACTTTAATTTATTTTGCTTATTTTGCAAATTTGCTTATTTGCTTTTGTTTGCATGTTGCTCTTTTGGTTGACTTTTCTTTTCACTAGATCATTTTTTAAGTTGTTTAGGAGTCTAGTGGTCCACTTCAGGAAACTCAGTTTTGGAGCAATTCTTCTCAGCCCAGAGTCTGTAAGCAGAGGGACTACTGTGTCTTCCAGGCAGTTCCAGAGAGCTGTAAAAAATTAAGAGTGTTTTAGATCTGATGGATTGGAATGTTCACTCAATATTTAATAGGAGTGTGAAATCCCACCCATCCCTTTTCCTTTCTCCACTCCCTGTGTAGGTCGTCCTTGACTTATGATCATAATTGAGCCTGGAAATTACCATGTAAGTAGCAAAGTGTGTTGTCATGTGACCTGCCCAATTTCATGGAACAGTTGTAAAGTGGTTCCATTGTTCGCTATGTTGCTGGAAACTGGCAAAAATATTGTAAATCTCAATCAGATGATTGCAGGACACTGAAAACTGCTATAAATGTGAACTGGTGGCCTACTGTCAAACATGTAGACACATGACTGTAGGGATGAGGAGATTGGCAGCTGTTAGAACTTCAGAACCAGATCATAAACAGCTTTTGGAAGTTCTGTCATAAATTTCAATGGTTGCCTAATCGCCAGTTGTAAGTTGAGGAACATCTGTGTTAGTGGAGTATTACAGAAGCCATTGAGTGAGTAGAACTAAAAAAAAATCCATAAAGTCCTAGAAAACAGAAATAATATGATGTAATTGGGTTGTCTTGTATTCGACAAGCACTTTATTTTCATAGCACCATGTAAGGATCAAAAATTGAAAGGTTACTGAGTTAATAGGTTTCCTTCTCTTCTTTTCTTGACCTTTCAGTGGTGGATAAATACTCTTTTTATTTCCCCAGGCCTTTTAACTGGTTTCATGGCTCATCTTAAATCAGTTTTAGATCAGCTATTAGCTTGTTCATCCATTTTATCTACTTTTTGCCCTTTTTCCTCTATGTTATGATTGTTTTAAGGCTATTTCTATACTTATGATAACTACTAAATGAACTTGATTAAGAGTAGGACTCAAATGACTCAAGTTAAATTAGACAATTTAGGACTAGATGTAGATTTGGAATAAATATCGGAAATCTGCAAGATAAAGTGCAAAGCCTACAACCAAAATGAAGGTATCTTTGCAACAAATGGAATCGCAGAACAATGTATCTCCATCTATATTCTGGCTCAGGGGTGGGATTCTACCAGTTCGGACCGGTTCAGGCAAACTGGTAGCTCCAAATATCAGCTGGGAGTGAACCGGTTCGCTCCAACTTTGAAGTGGCACCGCCCGCCTGCCCGCCTGGCCCTGTGCTATACTCACCTATATTTCCTTTTCCGAAGCCCAGGTTATTGGTGCGGCAGAGTGGATTCTCGTGCCTCAGCTGTTTTCCTCACTAGCAGTAATGCTGAAGGTGAGTTTTTGGTAAACTGTGCATGTGCACGCAGTGCGTGTCTGGCGCATGCGTTAGCGCAGTGAGCGAGAGTATGTTTTGTGCCCGCTCAGCAAACTGGTTGTTAAATTGGTAGGATCCCACCCCTGCTCTGGCTAGAAACACGTTGTCAACAAATAATATCAGCTATCTGTTCATTCAGACCGGCCAAGTATTCACTACATTGCCTGAGGTGGCATATTTTCTGGTTTGTTTCACTGATGCCATTCTCTCAAATACTAGGGAATCAGTCCATACTGCCAGACAGAGAAACTGGAAGTGTTGGTGTTTAAGGTTCAGCATTATTGCTACTCACAGTGATGGTGCACCACTGGCTTTACTCAGAACTGACAGCTAAAGGAACTATTTCTGGCTTCTTGTGAGGCTGAGCGGAACCTTTCCACACATCTTAATCAGCAGCATTGGAAAGCAAGTAATGACCTTTTGCAACAATCTCTTGTTTGTTGTACTTGGCCTGTTTGTATCCTCAAAGGATTAAGGGAACCTCTCACCAACTGGCTGGCCCTTATAAACATTTAAAGAAGGGCAGAAAGGCAGACTCTTTAAGCAGCTCTAAGCAGATGGCATGAACAACAATGACATAACTCTGTCAAGGGAAGTCTTTGCCCTTTCCTGCACCCTTCACGAAATGGTGTATTGATGAATAAGGTATGATACTTGGCTTGTGAATTAGTGTGTAAAGTTCAAGTTCCCAGAGAGGGGAAATGACCTCTGTACTTCTTTTAGAAAGCTGCTTGTGTCTTTTTCATATATCTCTGTTGGAGAGCAAAGCTTAGGATATAATTAAGAACATTGTAGGCAGGGATCACTTCCTTACTCACCTCCTGTCTTATTTGGTAAAACACATGTTACAAGATAATCCTAATCAAGCATTTATGCTTTGGAAGAAGATCTAAACTGTAGCTTCTCCCTCAGCGTTTTGACAATGTCCAGCTCTACTCACAATAGAATTCCCTATGCCACCAGACTTGAAATTTTGGGCTTGGACAATCTGGAACTGCTCCTCCTGTGGTATGATCTAAGCACAGTACACAAAATTGTCTGCTACAGTGTCTTACCTGTCAATGACTTCTTCAGCTTCAACCTCAATAATACACAGGCAAACAATCGATACAAACTCAAGGTAAACCACTCCAAACTTGATTGCAGAATATGCGACTTCAGCAACAGAGTGGTCAATGCCTGGAATGCTTTACCTGACTCTGTTGTTACATCCTCAAACCCTCACAGCTTCAACCTTAAACTGTCTCCCGTGGACCTCACCCCATTCCTAAGAGGTCGTAAGGGGGCACCTTAAAAGGGGGGCACCAGCATGCCTACCATCCTTGTCCTACTGTCCCCATCTATTTGTATTCATTTCTTTCATTCATGTCCATGTTTATATTTACACCTGCTACGTAAGAGAGCCAAGGTGGCGCAGTGGTTAAATGCAGCACTGCAGGCTACTTCAGCTGACTGCAGTTCTGCAATTCGGTTGTTCAAATCTCACCGGCTCAGGGTTGACTCAGCCTTCCATCATTCCGAGGTGGGTAAAATGAGGACCTGGATTGTTGTTGGGGGCAATATGCTGATTCTGTAAACCGCTTAGAGAGGGCTGAAAGCCCTATGAAGCGGTATATAAGTCTAACTGCTATTGCTATTGCTATCTTGTACATGTTTGGCAAACGAATAAATACAAATGCAGCTTTGATTTCACACTCTTAATGCAATCACAAACATTTATTGATCAAATGAAGCAAAGTGTCCTTTGTTTTGAGAAAACTGAAGCATGTAAAACCATGTATTTGTATTTTTCATTTTAAACCACTAAACCTGTGTGACCGCTGATGGTTTGTAAGTATAAAAAAAAATGTAACTTTAAAAAAAAATATCATGTAACCAAACCAACACTAATATTAAAGTAAACAATAGCCAGCAATAATCATTATTCCTGAAATAAAAACAACTTTCATTTAAGCAAAAAGAAAAAAAAAACAGAGGAGAAAATATTTCGCAATGACTATCTGAATGATTTCATAATAGACAAGTAATGAAAGATTGAATTTGTAAGGGAGATATGCAATGTTTGAAAGATTGGGCTTATGTCATTAACATTTCCAATGCTTTCAAGAAGCCAATACTGTATGATATAATAACCAAGGGTTGCACTGGCACAGTGTATATTTTATATTTTGAAGGCTTTAAGGATGGGAAGAAAACATTTTCCATTCCCCTCCTTTTTCCTCTGTAAAAGGCAGGAAAAGTTCTACCACTATTTTGAGGGCCACTTGGCTAAATTTTCATGGCATCATTTTCATGGCATTCTGGAGACCTTTTACTCTTATTCCCATTCTTAATTTCCATGGAAAAAGATCAATCAGCTAATTTAGCAGTGTGATTGTTGTTAGATCGGCAGTAGGAAGAAACAGAGGCGTCTGAGGTAACAGTAACCATTTATTCAAGCAAGAACGTGTAGCAACAGTAACAGTAAGTAGACCGGCAAGTCTCCGATGTTTGACAGCCTTTTATACCCGGCTGTCAAACGGTTTAACCAATAGCCTCGCGTATGACAGCCCGGCAACCGGCAGGCGCGTCTGATTGGCTAAGACGCGCCTGGCTGCTGCCGAGCTGTCATTCGTAAGTGTGAGGACTTACGAGGCTGCAACAATTGTGGCACTAATAGAAGACTACAAGGAGCCCTTCTCAACTGCGTAAGAGTCCTTTTAAAAGCATATTAAATAACACAGAGAGATAATTGTATTCCATGTGAAGAGTTGACTTTTTCCTTAGTCGTTTGAAAGATAAATCCATTTCAACTATTTTTTTTAATCAGAATGAACTCATTTTAATGCAAATGCATTTTTGAGGTCACTAGCTTCAAATAACAATCCAACAGAAAACAATAAAGGTGCATATGTATTTTTCTTAAAGGCTCAGTATAGTTTTATGAAAAGAAGTGATCATTGATTGGCTAGGAAAGAGATTACTTTTTGTTCATGGTTGGGATTCTTGCTCTCATTTTTGTTTGGAGGTAGGCAAATATGGCTGTAAGGGCCCTGTATTCAGAGATGATATTCTACCAGTTCAGACCGGTTCGCCTGAACTGGAAGCAGAAATCGTGGTTGGTCTCGCCCAACTGCCCTGACTCTATGGCATCCCATTTAAGCTCTTTTTTTAAGCCAAAGCACATGCGTGGAAGCCTGAACACATAAGTAGACATTGTCCGTGTGAGTGAAGTGAGTGCTTGCTCACGCGCTCACATTTATGAACCAATAGGGAAGGGAAGTGAATACCACCCCTGTCTGTATTATGCATTTATCTATCCAAAACAGCCTCTTTGATTTACAACATTAGAACATGGCTTAAAAAAGCATTTCTTGAGAAAATTTCTGACCAGCACTGAACTGCACAAGAAAACTTTCTGGAATACAGTTCCAATATGCAGTACTTGGAGCATATCAGGCAGGGGTGGGTTCCTGCCAGTTCTAACCACTTCTATAGAAGAGGTTCCACAAATCTACCGTGCCATTTAGAAACAGTTCCAGCTCCCTCCCCCCGCCCATCCGCACCACGCATGCCCCGCCCGCCGCTTACTGATTGGCTGCTCACCAATCACCCTGCCCGCCTCTAAGAGTCCTATCTAAACCTTAAAGTCTTAAAGCTGTCAAGTTTGAACATCCCTGGGTTTTTTTCTAAAGGGTTAGGGGTACAAGGGTTTTGTAACTTGACAGCTTTAAGACTTGCGTGCTTCAAATGCCAGAGTTTCTGAGCCAAAATTTTGGTTGCTAAGCAAGAGTGTTGTTAAGTGATTTTACAAGTTGGCCACACCCACCCAGTCAGATGACTGCCAAGCCACTCCCACTCAGTCAAATTGTCAGAAAGCCACTCCCACAAAGCAGGCCACACTTACAGAAGAGGTTCTAAAGTTTTTGAAACCCACCACTGATATCAGGCAACAGATCAGATTAACTGGAATAAATGAAAATTATTGATATGAGGCATACATAAATAATATTTATGGTACTACTATAATTTAGGAGGTATCAGTGTTTTTATTTTCCACTAGTGCTGATAATCCGGAGTTGGCCAGGTATTTATTTATAGGGGGTACATGTCTGCACCAAACATAATTTCTAATATTGGATTTTTCACCTAACCAGAGGGAGACCCCTTGTGGAGTACTGTGAAGTTGTTACCATGGCAACTCCACTGCACTGTACAGTAGAAGTCATTTTACAGCAGTACAGTAGAATTCATTTTAAGGCAAAATAGAACACACATCCCGAGAGGTGTTAGGGGTGTCATATCCCCACAGTATTTGATTCCAGAGAGTAAGTTATCTGTGTACCAAGTTTAGTTGAAATTCTTCAAGGCATTTCAGAGTTAAGCTGGAACACACACACACACACACACAGATTATTTTTTGAAAAAAAATCCTAAATTCATTTTTCCAACCTGGGTACTCTGCAGATATATGGATTTATCCCAGAATTCATAACCTTATTCACACTACTTTAAGAACTCCTTAGCTGAAATCCCAAGCTTGAAAAAGGATGGACAAAAGGACAGAATCAAACAGGAGGAGGAGGATGTGCATCTATGAAAATTTAATTAGCAAACAAATTAGTTATTCATGCACATTAAAAAAATAGTTGGGTGGCTTATCTTAGTCACCATGTTGCTTCTGAATCTAAAAGTGATATTTTTAAGAACTCACGTGGAGGATAGTTTTGAGTGTACTAACATGACAAGAAGCTGGAGTCAGCAATTTCAATGGCATCTCTGCCATTGCTTTTTATGAAATTCTCTGGTGCTTTCAAAGTGAAGCCAGAATTGTTTTGATATGTGATGTTTTCATAAAGAAATGCATTCTCCTTTGGAATACAGAAAAAAAGGGAAAAACCTGGGTCCTTGAAATAGCCACTTGCAGCCAGCTATTTATAAGAAATTGCCCTAATAATTAAATTGTTCTATTCCAGGCAAGATGGTTTTTCTCCTTTCAAAAGGATGTTGATAGGATGTCATCATGTCAGCTGTGTGATGACTTCCTTACTTTTGTCTCAAGAGCAAAAAATAAAAAAAAGATAAAAGAAAGGAAAATCAGCCTTTTAGCTATAGGAAGAAAAAGTTAAATAAATTTAAATTCAAGTACTAAAAAAAATAAAAAATCCAAAAAGCATAAAATGAAACAAAACCTTGCAAAATATCATGGGAACATAAAGGTATCTTAGCAACCATTCAGCCTTCCACGTTAGGGAGATTTGATGAGAAATGTACTTATCAAATGCAACTTAATGAATGATTATACAAAGTAAGGGGTGTTGGAGTGGGCCAGAGGAGAAAAGAAATGACAGAAAAAGCACAAAATCCAGTATAGAAATCCAAATAAAATAACCCTTTCAGTCCAAATTAATTTTCTGAGTGTAATCTGTTAGAAAGAAAAGGATCTGAAATAAATATATCTTCAGACTTTTTAGTTCTGAGTGGTGGCCAAACAGTGGTGTTCATGAAACACCCACAAATTGTACCCCCCAAAATTAAGGTGGCAAAATCAGCAATTTTCAGATGGCTGGTTTTCATTTGAATTGGACTGTTAGATAAATTAAGGATAGAAATGGAAGTTCATTGCTTTTATACCCAACATTAATCTCCAGAGTCCAATTAAGCACACATAAAATTGCCTTTTGCCAATGACCATTACATGATCATAAGGTTTTCTGCAACCCATTGGCCGATCATGAAGACAGATCACTGCCCTTGACTCATACCTAAGATAAGTCACAAAGATGGGATGTTATTTTATTCTGTTGAGGTTCTATAAAGTAAGGAATTTGACTAGCTGATCACAGCCTTATTTAGAGCTGTAGCAGGGTAATTGTGTTCCTTTAGATCAGGGGTGTCAAATCGCACCATCACAGCGTTATCACATGATGTATCTTTTTTCCTCTTTGCTAAACCGGACATGGGCGTGGCCAGCGCATGACACATGTGGTCCGCGGGCCACAAGTTTGACAGCCCTGCTTTAGATCAATGTTTCTCAACTTTGACAACTTTAAGAGGCATGAACTTCAACTCCCAGAATTTCCTAGCCCACTTTCAAATGGGAAATTCTGGGAGTTAAAATTCATGTTGCCAAGATTGAGAAACGCTGATCTACCATTGCTGACCTGCAATCTCCAGAAATCAACAAAATCTGACAAATACTGAAGCATAGCCAGAGTTGAAGTTCACCAGGTTCTCATCCTTATTGGGGGATTACAGCTTCCATTCTCCCAGCCTAGAAACTTGGAGCTGTAGCAAGAGGCAGCCATTGTGCTTTGCAATGCAATCAAGCTCACGAGCAGGGCATAAAGAAAAAAAAATAAAAGTCTTCTGTAGCTTGTATTCAGTGATATCATATCTGTTTGGAATCCCCACCATATATCTGACATCAGTACAATTGAGCAGGTTCAAAAGTATTTCACGAGAAAAATCTTGCACTTTTCCGTACACAATAGAATTCCCTATGCCACTAGGCTCGAAATTCTCGGTTTGGATAACTTATAACTGTGTCACTTTCGGTCATATGTAGGTATTGCATGCAAAATTATATGTAGTAATGTGTATAATAATACATAGCAAAACATCTGTGTGAACAACCGCTTTAAACTCAATTTAAATCATTCTAAACTTGACTATTAAAAAATATGATTTCTGTAATAGACTTGTTAAAGTCTAGCATGTTCTACCTGATTTATTTGTCTCAGCTACAAATTTTCACAGTTTCAGTGACAAACTGATTTCTGTGAAACTTACTTCATACTTTTAAATGGTTAGTAGATGGGGCATGTATAACTGCACTAACATGAATATCATCCCTGTCATTGTATTTTTATTTTCTTATTCTTGTTCTCATTTTTGTTTGACAAATTCTAATAAATAAATAAATATCCTAAAACTAGAATTGCACCTATTCATTTTGACTTACACTCATTCATTATATATCTGTTTAGTTTTCTTTAAAAATATTGAAATATTTAACCACAAGCAGTATATTAGCGCTACATTTATAAATGTACTTGAATTTTGAAAATTTATTGAAAGAGAAAGTCTAAAATGCTTTTAAAATCTTCACCGAGGAATATAAAATCCCAGTCTCTCTAGGTGGCACTGTTGAACTATACCAGAGTATGAGGATTTACCACACCAAGTCATATTTGACCAAACTAACCTGTGCCCACAGAAATTCTTGAGACAGAATTAGGCTACAATTTATGTGCAGAGAATAAAGTATCAGCAATGAATGAGAACATCTAGAAAGAACAGATTCTGCATACATAGAAACTATAAGTTTGATCATAAATATGTCTAAGCTCCAACAGTTGAGTGTCTCTGGCCAAATAAAACTTTTTAGACTCCCCAATTTTAACTAGGTGCTTCTTTCTCTTCCCCTTTCTAGTGCTTAACTGGGAACTAGTTTTGTGCTTTTCAAAGTTACTATGAGGTGGCAGAGAATTTATGTATATAAAAGCCAAATACCACTCACTCATCACAAAATCTCCAAAGCCATAAAGCCTACAAACCTGAAATTTGGCACATATTTTCCTCTTGGCTTCTATGTGCTTGCTAAGAAAGGATTTTTTGAAATGACTATCAGATCACTAGTATTTCTTATACAGTAATTAACACATTCTGATGCTAAGGATTTCTACTCCCTCTCCCCATCTGAAAAGTACTCTGTTCCAACTGCCAGTTGCCTCACATTTCATTACCAGAGTTAATTAACTGGCAGACATTCCACTCCTTCACTCAGGAGCAGTCTGGGGCTCTTTACAGTACTAAACATCAGTACCTCACAAAAATGTCTACACCTTTCACCTATGGAACTGCTTCCAGTCTCAAGGCGGCAGGAGCGATATTCCCTTAAGTGTTTTCATCACTGACCACCATTCAGTGGTTCAATCACTCAGGTTCAATCACTGAGCCAAACGATTGAACCAGAGTGAACCGGATTTCTGCTGCATTGCTCGATAACATAGTTTTGTTGTGAAGCATGGATATCCAGCTAGTTATTAATATATGTGACATTACAGTCTAGGAAAATTAAGCTCCCAATATATTTCCCAGACCAATATTAACCAAGTTAATATTCTATTACTTCTTGTTCATGTATCTAGATGGATAAAATCTTTAGTCATGGAGATGGAGAGGCAGCTGTGGACCTTGTCCCTGCACCTCCATCTTTGGTTATCCAAAACTCAGACTCCCCTCCTCCTCTCCAGAGTCAGAATTACTGTATACAGTAGAGGTCTCTCCATATGGTCAAGAAGACTCCCAACAATGACAGGACAAACTATTTTTATATAAACAAAGAGCAAACCTCACTGCTTTCTAGCATTGGTGATGTTATCTGTTTGTGTAATGAAATTTCAACAAGAAAGCAATCAGGTTCAGAGGGAATTAAGGCACCAGAATGTATTTACTAAGCTTGGGATAGACCTTGCAGCTAGGAGTCTTCCACCAGAGAACAGAATATTTGTGTCATTTTGGTTTCACTAATTGAGGACTGTGAATCTGAAATCAAAGAGAGACCCAGTAGAGTTGAAGGGATTTAGGGGTAGGTGTATTGTACCAGTGTTCTTGGTGATTCAACCAGAATACAGGAGCTAACCATAATTGGAGGAGGATATATTTATAAGTAAGGTTTGTATGATTCTATTTGATTCTGAAATTATATAGAAATAGCTTAGACTTATATACTGTTTCACAGTGCTTTACAGCCCTCTTTAAGTATTTACAGAGTCAAAATATTGCCCCCAGCAATCTGAGTTTTCTCATTTTACCAACCATGGAAAGATGGAAGGTAATTTAACCTTGAGCTGGTGAGAATCGAACTGCTGAACTGCTGATAGCCGGCAGTCAGAAGAAGTAGCCTGCAGTACTACATTCTAACCACTGTGATACCACAGCTCTTAATATAATCATTGATTATAATTCTTAAAGCATACAAAAAGTACGACTCACATTATAGCCTATAGCTAGACTCTAGTGCAAGGGTGTCAAACTCGATCACATCATTGTTGTGGCCCGCCAGCAGAGCTGACAGCAGAATTGGATAGTGAGGAGGTTGGGAAGGAGTATGGGCCAGTCCTGGAGACTGGGGAAGGCTCGGACAAGGGCTCTGCATCGGGGGCAGAGCAGGACAGAGGCCATCTGGCAGTGATCAGGTACCTATGGAGCTACACAGCAGTGAGGCAGAGGAACAGCTAGAGTTTGTTCCCAGTGTGCGCATGCACAGAGCTGCCAGAAGAAAAGAACTATTCAGAAATAAGGGTAGACTTGGGAGTAAAATCACCAGTGGAAGGTGATTGGCCCCTTCCATAGGAAATAAAAGAAGAGCAAAAAGGGAAGTGGGCTTTTGCAGAAAACAATTCATTCATTTGGTCATTAGATTTGTTTCAGGAGTGTGAAGATCTGTCCGTGAATCTCTGAGACTCTGTGCCCAGTCTTTCCTTGCACAGCGCCTCATTTGGAAAATATTTACACAGCAGCTTTCCAAGATAGATAATGCCTGTAGTCATACATATTCCTTTGAAAGACTGTTTGGCAGGCCTTGCTGAATGTGAATGAGAGGAATTCACATTTGTTTAATAAAAGGTGTTTTGTTGGGACCAAGGCTCTGCCTTGTGCCTAGGAAGCCTAGGTCAGAATATTTACATGATGTATCGTGATGTATCATGACATTTTTTGCCTTTGCTGAACCAGGGTGGGCATGGCTGCGTGTGACAAATCCGTCCCACAAGCCATCAGTTTGATAAGCCTTCTCTAGTGGCAGTATGGTTTGCAAAGTAACTGGAAGATTAAATATTAAAATGGGTCTGTTTGACTTCTCAGTTACCTCAGACTAAGTCTGAGTTACCTTAAAAGTAGAACTCTTGAGGGTTAGGAATGCATCATTTCCTGGCATCCTAATCAGGAGCAGATATGTCATTTGCTGAGACATTTGTACGATCAACTGACATGTTAGGAGTTGAGTGATTTAGCAGGGCATATTTACCACAATATAAATATATGTCCTCTGTGTGCAACGGCACAAACTCTTGAGCAGTGAGCAAAATTCTATACATATCCAACTTCTAAAAGCAACTAGAAGAGAATGAAAGCAAGCAGTGATATCTTCTTTTTCTAGTCACCTGTAACTCTTTAAGTTTTGCATTATTGCCCAGGGAGACTTAGATGAATGTAGTTATTGTATCTAGGGTACCCTGATGCACTAATTCATTTCATATTTCATTCTTAAATTAATCAATTAAGTCTCTCACATTCTAACACACATTATTGCTAACAGTTGAAAACCTATCCTTCTCCCTCACTGAATGTTTATCCTGTTGGCTCGATTTGCCTTACAAAATCCTCAAAGCTCTCAGGTGTGAAGTGAAATTAGCATAATTATCCAAGGTTGGACTGGCCTATATAAATAAGTGGAATTACCTTTTGGTTCTTGATCATGAGACTTATTAAGAAACTGGCTTCTCAGTAGGGTAAGCCACTGGTGTCAAAGAGATCTGCAGTTTTCTCTGAGCAATGAAAATATAAATTTGTTATAGGTTTCCTTATATTTATCTGGCAAAAAAGCAGGAACCCCATTCCCAAATTATCTTTTAGCTGCTATTACTAGTCCTACATTAGGGTCTCCAATCAGATGCAGTAGACTCCACCAACAGCATATAAAATATATAATAAATATATATATATATATAAAAACATATATAAAAATATATGCTGTTGGTGGATTATCCTGCATCTGATGAGCTAACTAGTTCATGATCTAGTCCGGCTGGTCCACTCTGTTGATCACCTGGTGACAGCAATGGTGAAAGTGAAAGGTGATGGTCAGATCATTACAGGGTTTTTTTTTTATAGATCTAATTGGTGGATGCATGAAATAGGTTATCCCATGATGTAATAGATTCCTTCTTTTAGCTGCTTTAGACTTTAAGACACTGAGCTTCTCAATCAGAAGGTCGGCAGTTTGACGGTTTGAATCCCTAGTGCCACGTAATGGAGTGAGCTCCGTTACTTTTCTCAGGTTCTGCCAACCTAGCAGTTTGAAAGCATGTAAAAATGCAAGTGGAAAACTAGGAACCACCTTTGGTGGGAAGGTAACAGCGTTCTGTACTCCTTCAGCGTTTAGTCATGCTGGCCACATGACCACAGAGACGTCTTTGGATAGCTCTGGCTCTTTGAAACAGAGATGAGCACCACCCCCTAGAGTTGGGAATGACTAGTATATATGTGCAAGGGGAACCTTTACCTTTAATTCTAATTTGAATTAAAAGTTTGGCATATTGTTCCTACTCAGAACAAAAGCTACACATTTTAACTTGCTTTACACTGTACATAAAACTAATCTTGGTTTTGTGTTTCACATACAAGAGTTTAAGTACATCAGTCCTCTTTTGAGATGTTCTGCTTTTGAACTTGATCTCTTTCTGGACTTCTGGAGGATGAGAATGCCAGAGTGCTTGTGAATTCTCAGGTCTTAATTATATTTACCTTCTCTTGGAACATGATGTTAAAGATCAGTATTTGTGTATTTACCTTCTCTTGGAACATGATGTTAAAGATCAGTATTTGTGTCTTTCTTTCTTTCTTTCTTTCTTTCTTTCTTTCTTTCTTTCTTTCTTTCTTTCTTTCTATATCTCTTTTCATGCAGGCTGGAGTTGGTGGGAGCCTCAAGCTAGAAGAAGGGCAGTTTGGAGGTCAAACAGTCAAATAGAGATGCCTTTGACCTACCTTCCCTCTTTTTGGATTGTCTGCCTTATAATGAAGATAGATAGATGATAGATAGATAGATAGATAGATAGATAGATAGATAGATAGGTAGGTAGGTAGGTAGGTAGGTAGGTAGGTAGGTAGGTAGGTAGATAGATAGATAGATAGATAGATAGATAGATAGATAGATAGATAGATAGATAGATAGATAGATAAAATAATCAGACAAAAAAGAAAAAAGGCAGAACTGAAAAAGGAAGAAGAGGACATAATATAAATTTTGCCAATAAATCAGCTCATTTTAGGATATTTAAGTATATGCAAGTAGGAGAAATGTAATTTGCATATTAATGAAGCAGTTCATGAGATGGCAAGTGCTTTAGTTTGTACCTTTATCTTCTGATTCTCACATATATTTGTGATTGATAGCCCATTTGTAGATGTACTGTTACATTTTTCTATTTTTAAAGATTCCTAGCTGTGCAAAAAAGCAAAGCCCATTTAAACATATAGTATGAAGAGAAGTGTTTCTTTAGGTAGGTCAACTGTTTCATCTAAAAAAAATTTCCAGGCTGAATCACTTTAATTTATTTACTGTCAGACAATGTCCATTAAAAGAAAATCCCCAAATATGTAATTTTAATTTTTCTTAAGAAACTAAGAACCATTTAAGTAGCTCTTTTTCCTGGTCTCTGGAATACTTTCACAAATATTTTCTTTTGTAAAAAAATGAATATTGATATTAAAACATTTGGGGCAAAGAGATCAGTCCTGTTATATGCATCTTTTGTAGAGCCAATCTTAAAGCAGAAAAGTTGTTTTTAGCTTCTTCATCTACCAGTTAACTCAGATAGGCATATGGTGATGTATATGTGAAAGGGAATTTAATCCCACAAAATGTACCAAGTTCAGTTAGAGGTCTCTATACTATTTCTTTTTTTAACAGAGCCTAGTGTGCCACTTAACTATCAAGTTCCAGCAATCACTCATTTTAAATTAAAAATGTACTGATATGCTGAAGCTATGGGAATTCCATTATTTTATGCTAGCATGTGAATACTACCACAACTAGTTTTCTTACTCCAATTTACAACAATACTCTCCAACAAAACCCTCACCATATTTATTGGGCTGATGGTTCTAAGATCTGTAGTTCAACATAGGTGAAGGACGCTGTTTTGGTGTCTTATGTTGAGACTCACACCACAGAGAGCAGAGAAGACCAACAAAGAATTCAGAGAAGAGCAAGAAAGATGATTAGGGGAATGGAGGCTTAAACATAGAAGAAGAGTTGCAAGAATTATGTCTCGTAAAATGAAGAACTGGAGGTGACATGATAGCAGTGTTCTAGTATTTGAGGGGTTGTCACAAAGAAAAGGGGATTAGACTATTTACCAAAGCATCAGAAGATAAGACAAAAAGCAATGAGCGGAAACTAATCAAGGAGATATCCAATTTAGAATTAAGGAGAAATTTCTTGACAGTTAGAACAATTAATCAGTGGAGCAACCTGCCTCCAGAATTGGTGGGTTCTCCAACATTGGAGGTTTTCAAGATGAGATGGAACAACTATTTGTCTGAAATGGTACAGGGTCTCCTGCCTGAGCAATAGTTAGACTAGAAGACCTCCAAGGTCCCTTCCAACTCTCTTATTCTGTCATTATCTATGAGTATTGGAAGGAAGAGATATAATTCATTTGAGACATCTTACATTGCAAATGACCAGGGAATGATAGTGAGCAGAAGATAAGGCTAGCAAAATGACCTTTCATTTTTCCTACATGTATTGACATCCTGCCAGTATGAATCTGAAGGCTGCATCGGTGATGTTCCCAGGTAATTAGAACCATTTAGAGGAGGACACATTTCTTTGTCAATGGATAATGGACCAATTCTGTGTTAGAAAGTTTTACACTGACACCAGGATTAGAGAAAGGAATTTAAAAATGTGTTCGCAGTATGATCTGTATCAACATTGAGAACGATTTCAATTTCAATAGCATGACCAATTCTCATTTTTTTTAAAAAATAAATGGAAAAAATAAGGAATAAAGACACTTGTGGAAACATTTTACTTCCTTTCCACACTCAGTTACTTGGCAACTAGAAAAATCTGTTTCTCGGGAATTCTCAATACAAGTGATTCTCTGACTGAAGGACCCAGAAGTGAACATTCAGTGTACTTGTTATCTTCGTTATAGTAAAAAATGGGAAATTAGGGAGAATCTTAATGTAAACTTCACTGATTAGCTTCCCTGATCTTTGGTGACTGAAAATTGCGGAAAACAAACAGAACTTGTGTTCTTGTGTTCTACCAGTCTGTAGGCAACTGCTTTAAAATGGTTTTCCAGTTATTTATTTTTTACAAAGAAAATAAATCTGTGGCTGTGGTTGCAGGATTACATAGGGATTGAAATCTCAGAGCATGGAGATTGCAGAAGGATTGTATCTTATTTATAAGAAGTTGTAAGTAAGAAGGCCACCACAGATGTGAAGGACTCTATCTAATACCAGTAGTTAGCTAATTACTTGAAGAGACATGGGCACCTGAATACTTAAAGGATGCTTTGCTAATGTTTTTTAAATTTTGTTTAAGAATCCTCTGTATTTCTGTCTTATTTTCAATTGCTTGAGAATTATTACTGTTATGATCCATTGCACAGTCAGCCAGATGTTCAGACTGAATTTGGTATTTTTATCTACCTATCAAATCCTTCCCAAAGACTTGGGAAAGGCAGATGTCGATGTTTGAGAGTGTTAAAGGTATCATTTCAGGATGTAAGCTGTTTTAAATAAAACTGCCTTTTGCAATCGACTGATCATGATTTTGTCAATTCCAATAGTGTCCCAATGTTGTTCCAGTTGTTTTGGGATTGCATTCAAGGCACCTGTTACCAGTCGTACCATCCTTGCTTTATTTTGCCACAATCATTCTATTTCTATTTGTAGGTCTTTGTATTTTGTTATCTTCTCCAGTCTTTTCTATTCTGCTGTCTCCGGGTTCTGCCACATCCAATATTTTGCATTTCTCTTTGACTGCTAGAAATTGGTGAGGTTCATGTAATTCTGAGTCTAGGAATGAAAACGACTATTTCCAAAACATTGCAGAATAAAACCTATGGACATTTCTGTGGTATCAAAGAAGTAAATTAGCACAGTCCTTATTAGACCAGCACTCTGCAGGAAAAAAGATCAAAGGCCACATACACCCTTGTATGATGTTTTCCCTGAATGCTGGCTTGGATAACAAGGAAGAGCCGGCTCCAGGGATTTCAGACAGAGACACGGAGGAGCTTCAGGAAGATGACAAAGCCACCAAGCCAGGAGTGGTGGGGGCAGAGGAAAAAGTGAGGCCAGGAATGTTGGAGGGTTGCCAGAGGAACAACTGGATAAACACCTGGCTGGAGAAAAGGGAAAGATGCAACTGCAGCTGGAGAGGTCAGGGAATTTCCTCCCCCACCAGATGCAGAACATGAAGGGCTGAGCAGACTGAGGCACAATGGAGGTTGGTGAGGATACTTGCAAGGAGGCACCTCAGCCCTCCTGATAAGCTACATCAGCACATGCCTATTTAGCCCAACACATGGAGTAACAAGATATTGGAGACAATTGCCAATTTTCTCTGCCATGTGTATGCTCCAGCTCCGTGATTCCTGTCCTCTTGACTTTGGACCTGTGCTTTGTGTGACCATGTGTTTGGACTTTTGACCTGCTTCTTGGACTTTGGATTTGTACCTTTGGCTTGTACTTACTGTGTTGGACTCTGGACTGTGCCTGGTTTTTGGAACTTCAGATATGGGTGCCTCAGCTGACCAGATAGAAACTCAGTGGAACTTCACTGTCAGAGGGAGTAAGACCTAGGACTTAAGTAAGTAAGTAAGGACTTGCAATGTCTCAATAAAGACTTTAAAACTCCCTGTGTACATGTGCATAGGGATTGGGACAGGACACCTTGTTTCACCATGCTCACTGATAAGTAAGGACCAAGTTTTCAGGATTTCATAGCCTTGTTCATTACAATGAACCTTCCTACTTTTTCTTGCCAGATTGTGAGCTGTTACAAGGATTTTGACATGGGGAGTACTACTGTTGACGAGCTACATTCTGATACTCTCTATCTGGTCACACTTCTCAATCTAAATAGAAAAATAAGTCCCATTATATCTTCCAAAGGGATTTAACTGAAATCTTGAAAGCTGCAAATATCTGGCAAAAAAAAAAAAGATTCTACAGGGGGAAACAGCATGAACAGCTTGCCCTTGGCCATGCCATAATTGCACAGGTACAAAAGTATCCTATCCACCCATGAGATCTTCTCTAAATGCTCTTTTCCTTTGAATAAACTTGGAAAGCAATTTCTTTTTTTTTTCTCAGACTGAATATGAAGTAGTAAGAAAAATTGCAGGATAATTTTTCTACACAGAATTAGGGATAACCATCTTTCCAAAGTAATTACTGTTTCACAGGCTTAGGTAAACTAGTCTGTTTCCTTCCTATGTCATAACTTTTGCAAAAGTTTATTCCCACTTTTACATCTGTTACTTCCTCTGAATTTTGGATTAAATTACAATAGTCTCTGTCTGTGATTCTCCAAGGATTATTTTTTCACACTTTCCATTCATGTGGGACAGCTTTGCTCTACCTGGTGCATTCTATACCTGGTAGATTTCAGCATCAAAAATTCTCATTGATCATGGCCAAAGATATGTATTAGCTTAAGATAGGTTGATGTTGGATTTCCACATATTAATATTGGTTTTGCTACTTATGCTCTGCCTTTGTTCTGTGACTTTATACTCTTGACGTCTATACACACAGACCATTTTATGTATCTATCTTTTAATTATTTTAGTGCATCAATTATTTTCCAGATCATTGAAAGAAACAAAGTAGCTGTGGCCCAATTGATTTTAATAGAGTTGCAACTATTCCATAATGTCATAATAAGAGGTAGCATTCAAAGCAGACTCAACACCATCCAATAATTAAGTTAATTGAAAAAGCCAAAGTTAACAATCAACAATTATCCAATTAAAGGAGGACAAGATCAAATGAATAAATAAGATTAAAGCTCTACCAGCTATTATTAGTGGCGAGACATAATTGAATTGTAATTTTCATCCACATTAAGAGCTTATGATAAGAGATTCTAGCAAGCAGAATTGTTCAAAGGCAGCAGTTGTTCTGCTTTGTCACTATCTGTAAAATGGACTGTCTGCTCCATTTACCTTATGATATACAATTATTCATTGCCTAAAAACCCTATTTTTTACTTCTCTCAGACATCTGTCTGTCTTTCTCTACAGTTCATATAAATTTGGAGTATATATTTGGACTATATATAAATAACTTGTAAATATTCTGGATTTTTTTATTTTAAATATTTTTTTTATTTAATTGTTTTTATAGCTTTGGAACTCTAAACTTCCCAGAGTTATTGGTTGAAATGGAAAGCTATAGAAATTGATTAAATAAATTTTAAAAGTGGTTTAGAATCAGGAGTGTCAAACTGGCAGCCCATGGGCCGGATGTGTCACATGTAGGCCATGCCCACCCCAGCTCTGTCAACAGGGCTGGGCTGCTGGGGGTTCACAGGGGTTTGGGAGAACCTCTAGCTAAGATTCTAAGCTAAGTTCAGAGAACTCCCAAATCCCATTCATGGCTGGCCCCACCCACCCCCCAAGAGTTCCCACATGCCCCATTTTGGATGCAGGTAAGTGCAGGGCATGGATGGGGACTCAGGGTGGGTGAAATAGGGGCCTACCAGAAGTTCAGGGAGGCTGGAAATGGGCCTGTTTCTGGCCTACAGAGGGCCTCTGCAGCCTGGGGAGGCCATTTTCACCCTCCTGGAAGCTTGAGGAAATCTCCAGAACCCAGGGAGGACAAAAATGCCCCCCTGCCATGGTGCAGGAGGCCGGCTAGGCCACGCCCACACAGCAACCAGGCAGAGAACCCCTTGCTAAAATATTTGAAGCCCACCCCTGTCTGCAAAGGGGAAAAAACATTTCAAAAAGTCATGTAATGGCAATGTGAAGTCACAAGTTTGACACCCGTGGTTTAGATCATCAGTAAAACTTCCCGCCTCCACTGCTAAAACAATTTCTAGAAATGAAAATTCATGGTGCTCAATAGGATGGTATTGTTAATAAATGTACATAGGATTGTAATATTAATAAAGAAAATATGTCAAAACCAGAACTACCTATCCCCCCCCCCCAAAAAAAAAGCTGGGAGACCTTATTTCTGAAATACAAATCTTGGATCAGCAAAAGTGTGTGAAATGATTCCAACTTTCTTTGATGCTCTGAATCAAAATATTAAAATTAAAAATTGGTCCATTTCATTCACCTCCCGATTCACATCAAATGTAAAGAAGAGGAAGAATTTTTTTTTCCAGAAGCCTATCTTGATTGAGGCAGCTTGAAAAGGCCTTTCAAGAAGAGCTTCTTTGAAGCTTCATCAAATTGAAATGCTCCTTCAAAGTGGTTCAAAGCTCTAATTTTAGAAATATAGTACCTTGTCTGGGGAAAAGTCAGTTGTTTAGCGAATCGGCAGATGCTTTCCAGGCAGAAAGGAAGATGCTCAATACCTGGCTTTAGAATTGGAGAAACTGTTTGGAAAAGTGCTTTGTCTAAAATCCTGCAGAACTGCTGTCAATCAATATAGTATTTCTCAGTGTTTTTCAACCTCAGCGACTTTGAGAGGTGTGGACATGACTGGGGAATTCTGAGAGTGGAAGTGCATAACTCTGAAACTTACTGAGGTTGAGGAACACTGCTTTAGACGTTGTTTATGTATCTTGTACTGTCCAGATATTTTGAATTATAATTCTCATGAGTTCCAGCTAGGGCCTGGAATAAAGAATATAATACAATACTGAGGTAAATAAAACAAGTGAATGATTTTTACCTTCCCCTGAAAGTTGCTAGGTTGGAACTGAGCTCCATGCCTTCTCAGGTAAGAATTATGTTTTTCACTTTATGGTGGGAAAACAGTCATTGACAGCACTGTTGGTCTCATCAAGTGAAACCTGAGCACCACAGTCTTTCTGACATGCTAAGTGGCTTTGGTAACCTACAATAAAATTATTCCCTGTTCTAAATCAGATTTTTAGTGGTTTACTGAATCATGCTTAAATGTGACAGCCTATTTTTTCTTCATTTAAAATAATTATTCACCTCAGACTAGGAACATCCAAAATATATTTCCATATATTTTGGAAATACCCCAAAATTTTATTTCTGCTTGCACTCTTTCCCTCATTGTGGCGGTATATTTTGGCCAGAAATGTTCCTCTTGTTTCTAAGCAAATTTGCCTGTGAATAGTCAGGAGAAATTCATTTTCCACAAGGAAGAGAGGAAAAAGTGCAGCCAAAAAAAAAAAAGATAGTGATTAATCTACCTGAATGCAAGACAGAGTAGGAGAACAGAAATAAACAGCCCTTAAAATATTATGAATGCCTTCTGAACATCTTTTCCAGTCTTGACAAACTCAAGCCATCATCTTGTTTAGATATGGGATGGTTTGTTGGGGAAAAAATTCTGAGGATGATAGTTTAAAAGATGATAGCTATAAAAATGTTTTTTCCACAGTGAATTGTATAGAATATGCTACTGATTAGTTAGAAAATATATATAGTCTTTACAGAATATACTTTATTTGGTTCGCTTCTGTTTTCTTATACCATCCCGAACTCTGGGTTTTTTTCACCTCTAATGCATTTGGGTAAAAAGTGTTATAGTATCTTCTCTTTTTTAGGGGCTAGAATCCAAGCTGGCCTCTCGTGGGACTAATGGCAGCTATTGCTGGGAATACTGGAGAAAATTCCCTCTTCAGTAAGGACCCAAAGTGTTTGATGTTAGATAGAACAAAATATACTTCATTGGCATGCACAATTATAGTGATCAAAAGTCAAAAGAATGCAAAATAGCCCTGAACTAAGTAAGATTATTATATCTCTAGAATTATTACAAAGAAATGACAGAGAAAACAACATGAATTCAACTAAGATTCTTACAGCCGATGAAGGAGAATAGAATAGAATAGAATTTTTTATTGACCAAGTGTGATTGGACACTCACACACACAAGGAATTTGTCTTTGGTGCATATGCTTTCAGTGTACATAAAAAGACAAGATGCATTCGTCAAGAATCATAAGGTACAACACTTAATGATAGTCATAGGGTACAATAAGCAATCAGGAAACAATATCAATATAAATGATAAGGATACAAGCAACAAAGTTACAGTCATGCAGTCATAAGTGGGAGGAGATGGGTGAAGACTAATAGAAGACTATTAGAAGACTAATAGTAATAGTAATACAGTCTTAGTGAATAGTTTGACAGTGGTGAGGGAAATATTTGTTTAGCAGAGTGATGGCATTTGGGGAAAAAACTGTTCTTGTGACTAGTTGTCTTTATGTGCAGTGCTCTATAATGTTGTTTTGAGGGTAGGAGTTGAAACAATTTATATTCAGGTAAAATCAATACCTGAATCAAAACGTCAAAATTACCAAGGTCTCTGAACTCAAGTAAGCCTCCCTAATAGCTTGCTGGGGCATTTGCCGATGTCCACTCATGAGTTGCTTAAATCAGTACTTGTATTTTTAAATGGCAAGTAGGAAGTAACTAACGAAATCAACTGATAGTGGTGATTTTCATTTAATTATTCTGTTTATCTCATTATAAGCAGAAAATCTAAGTCATGTTATGACTGGCAATTGATATAATTATTGGTCAGCATTATTGCACAATTATTTAAAGTATCCTCCTTTAATGGGCACAAGTTTGAGATATTCAGATATACTTGAGCTGAGCAGATTGTGTGGTCTCTACTCATAAACTGGATCATGGGGAATTCACTGTAATGTAACATAATATTATGGGATATCCTTATTCTGGCTTTCTAATGTATATTCCTCTTTACTAATGGGATTCTAACTCTCGTTAATTATAAATATTCATACCAGGTACCGCAAACAATGGCATTTATTATATTCATACACCACTTCCTTTCACACCAAAGGCAAGATAACAGTCTGGTATTAGGTAGCTTTACTTTTCATCTTCCTTTTCTATTTCTGAATTTTTCTTCATGCTTATGATTTTATCATACATGACATTAGCCTTGCACACTGGGCCACACTATGGGCATCACTAAAATGTGCCTTTCAGCAGGTCTTGTCTTAGGCTGAATTAAACTGGCTAAAGAAAATCATGTCTGGACAAGGCACGTTGGCAACAGCGGAACAATATTTAGAGAAGCTGTGCGTTACCCTATCTTTCCAATGGACAATTCTGTATCTTCCTACTTTGGTTTTCCAGAAAAGTGATTGTCAATCACATTCCTGTCTTCCTGTGGATACTTTTTGGGGGGAGGGAGAGGGGGAAGGAGAGGGGGAGAGATAGAAGGAGGGAGGGATGGAGAGAGAGAAAGAAAGAGAGGGGGAGGGAGAATTAGTGTCTAATCTTTTAGAATTACAGTACCATTAACAGTAGTTCAGCAACAATGTGTATAGAATATTGCTGGTTTAAAGCCTTGTTTAAATTACAACTTTTATTTCCTCCTCCTCCCCCTCCCCCTCCCCTTCCTCCTCATCCCCGTCCTCCTCCTCCTCCTCCTCCTCCTCCTCCTCCTCCTCCTCCTCCTCTTCCTCCTCCTCCTCCTTGCAATGATGTTCTATTTCATCATTGCTAAGGTGGCAAAGATGATAAAGATGCAGTACTGGATTTCCTTAAAAAATGTAATTTGGGGAAAGAAAAAAAGCAATGGAAAATGGCCCATACATTTCTGCTGAGTTTCAAACCAGCAACACTGTACATACTCTGTAAGTGTCCTAGTAAAAGTATCTTTGGAAAACTTTACTAAAGATTTTACTTCTGAATTTAACCAGCAAGATCAATTCCATGGTTCAGTGCAATGAGAATGGAAGAATCAACATCCATTGATGTTGACAACAACTATATGTAAAACATCCTGGGAATTAGTTTAACTATAGTAAACCACAGTATCTATTCAGGCAGTACCAGTTTTATTTATATTTCTATGGAAATTAAATTAATGAAATAATCTTCATTAAAAAAATACATTGGGGAAACAGTCTTAGGTTTGTTGTAATGATGATATTTAAAAACAGCATTTGCAATATAGTCCTACCGATCAATGACTACTTCAGCTTCAACTGCAATAATACACACACAAACAATAGATACAAACTCAATGTAAACCGCTCCAAACTTGATTGCAGAAAATACGACTTCAGCAACAGAGTGGTCAATGCCTAGAATGCTCTACCTGACTCCATTGTTACATCCTCAAACCCCCACAATTTCAACCATAAACCGTCTACTATTCCTAAGAGAACTGTAAGGGGCATGCATAAGCGCACCACCATCCCTGTCCTACTGTTCCCATTTATTCGTCTCCATTTCATTCATACTCATGTTTATTCTTATACCTATTATTTTGTAAACGATTGACAAATCAAATAGATAAATATATATATTTTTTCTAAATAAACATAACAATTCCTAGCAACAACATTTCCTTTCTGTCTCTGCAATTGTCTCTATAAGCAAATCAAAACTAAGAAATGCTTCAATTTAGGTTACTTTAATCCACTCTGTTTCTGCTTGTGTAAAACTTTACTAAAGATTTTACTTCTGAATTTAACCAGCAAGATCAATTCCATGGTTCAGTGCAATGAGAATGGAAGAATCAACATCCATTAATGTTGACAATAACTATATGTAAAACATCCTAGGAATTAGTTTAACTGTAGTAAACTACAGTAGCTATTCAGGCAGTATCAGTTTTATTTATATTTCTATGGAAGTTAAATTAATGAAATAATTCTTATATTCTTATTCTTATACCTATTATCTTGTAAACGATTGACAAATCAAATAAATAAATAAATATAATTTTTTTTCTAAATAAACATACTATTCAACATCTACATGAAACCGCTGGGAGAGATCATCCGTAGGCACGGGATTAGATACCACCAATATGCGGACGATACCCAGTTGTATCTGTCCGCCCCGTGCCATCTCAATGAAGCGGCAGACGTGATGAACCGAGGCCTTGAGGCCGTTATGGACTGGATGAGGGTTAACAAGCTTGTGCTCAAACCAGAAAAGACCGAGTGACTGTTGTGTTTCCCTCCCAAAGATTCGACCAATATTCCATCACTCAGGCTGGGGGGTCAAATTTTATACCCCTCAGAGAGGGTTCGCAACTTGGGAGTCCTCCTAGATCCACAGCTATCGTTTGACCACCACCTGACGGCTGTGACTAGGGGGGCATTCGCCCAGGTTCGCCTGGTGCGCCAGTTGCGACCCTACCTGAACCGGGAGGCACTCACAACAGTCACTCGGGCCCTTGTGACCTCTAGGCTGGAATACTGCAATGTGCTCTACATGGGGCTGCCCTTGAAGAGCATCCGGCGACTTCAGCTAGTACAGAATGCGGCCGCGCGAGCGATTGTGGGTGCACCTCGGTTCACCCACATAACACCTATCCTCCGCGAGCTGCGCTGGCTACCTGTCGATCTCCGGATGCGCTTCAAGGTGCTATTAGTCACCCATAAAGCCCTGCATGGTAGTGGATCTGGATACTTGAGAGACCGCCTCCTGCCAATTACCTCCCTGTGACCAATTAGATCACACCGATTGGGCCTCCTCCGTATTCCATCGGCCAGCCAATGTCGGCTGGCAACTACAAGGAGGAGGGCCTTCTCAGTAGTAGCCCCGACCCTTTGGAACGAACTCCCCGTGGAGATTCGTACCCTCACCACCGTCCAGGCCTTCCGCGCAGCCTTGAAGAACTGGCTAGCCCGTCAGGCCTGGGGACAAGGATAGTTGCCCCTCCCAAATGATGAATGTATGTTGCTTATCACTTTTATTATGTGTGTCTATGTCATTGTTGTATTTCCCCCCCACCCCTGATTTTATGTGAGCCGCCCTGAGTCCCCTCAGGGAAAAGGGCGGCCTACAAATGTTAATAAAATAACAATTCCTAGCAACAACATTACTTTGTTTTCCTATCTGTCTCTGCAATTGTCTCTATAAGCAAATCAAAAGTAAGAAATGCTTCAATTTAGGTTACTTTAATCCACTCTGTTGGTGCTCGTGTATATGCACACAATTTCTGTATTATAGCTTATCACATGCAACTTCAAATGTCAATTTATATAACCATCCATAATGTGAAACATATTATCAGCTTTCAGAGCCTCAGGAAAAAGTTTGTGGCAATTATTTGTCTTAATAAGATACATTTTTCATATACCACACTTGAATATTGATTAACCTCATCCAGAACATTCTACAGAAACAATGTTGTTTTTGACAAGTACATTTTAAATTTAGGAACCAAAGGAACCCATGGAATAGAAAACAATAAAGAAAAATGTTGGAGCACATAACATTGACATTTTAATAAATAACATTCATATTTTTTTTTGGCCTCTGTTAGTCTAATCAGCTAAAAATAATTATTGTTGAAGACTTGTTTTTAGGGCACCAATCAGATTATTTCAATCTTTGCAAAGTCACCAATCCGCCCCACTTTAACTAGATTCCCAATGGCCAATTAATGTGTTTTAAACATTTAACCCAAAAGTACATCTTAATTAAAGGATAAGTAATTGGTGCCAAATGAACCTGAGTGCTTTCTTGCCTCAGTACATAAGTGGCTCTAATGGACCTAATAAAGCTCTATGCAAGTTCTTCAAATCATCTACTGTAGTTTCCGTCCTTCCTGGGAAATATGGATATTGGAACCCAGCATCTCTGGAGGACATCAACTTTAAGAAAGCTGCTCTCTTAATGTCTGGTGACTAGGAAGCAATAGATGAGATAAAGGAAGACAGTCAACAATGCACACATGAACAACATTTGGATGTGAGACCAGTTCACTTTTAATGTATTTTCATCTAAACTACATGTCACCATGGATAATTGATGAGATGCCTAGAATAATGTATTTGTTTATTCATTAGATTTAGAGCCTGCTTTTCCTCCAGGAGCTGTGATGGCATTTCTCAGTTATTACTTTGCATGGCCATGTGAAATTGGATGCATTGACAGATGAAGATTGGCACAAAATCACCCACCCCCTGAACTTCTCTAGTTGATAGAAGAATTGAACTTGGGTTTCCTCAGTCCCACTCTAACATTTTAACCACTGCATCATAATATTCTGTTGTAGATTGGGTGGGAATTTCTCCAAGGTATTGTTGCTTAATAGTTTACCAAACTTTCAATGGAATATTCTCTGTGGGGTGGCTTGCACTCTTAAAATTCAACTAGATGACTGAAGGTGCTCATAGATTCAATTTTAATGCATAGTTCAAATTGTTATAAATGTGCCAGATACGATCCCCCCCTTTTTTTTTCTGAAAGAGTTGGTAATATTTTCCATTTTCTAATAGCATCAGATTAAAGCACACTGATGCAGGACTGAGCAACATAATTCAAGAGTTTGTAAATTAAAATTTGAGTAGTCCTAATTTTTTAATCATGCTTCCTAGAGATACTGGGTAGTATCTAAACCTCACAGGTACTATACACATAGCATTTGACTTATGATTATAATAGAGTCTGCCTATTACAGTCATAAACTGGAATATTTGTAGAGCAGGCCATCAGATGACCAGCCTGATTTTGCAGCCTTTAAGTAACTCACCAAGGCTGTTTAGTGAATCCATGTGATTAAATGAGTGACATGATAGTTAAGTGTATCCATTATTCTCTCTTAGTATGGTCTTCTGGCAGTGACAGAATTAAAAAAAACAAACCACTACCAGTTCTGTGATGTGGTTTGGTGGGCGTAGCATGGCTTGGTGGGCATGGCATGGCTTGGTAGGCGTGGCATGGGAAGGATATTGCAAAATCCCCATTTCCTTCTGATCAGCTGAGACTTGGGAGGCAGAGAATAGATGAGGGTGGGGCCAGTCAGAGGTGGTATTTACCAGTTCTCCAAACTACTCAAAATTTCCGCTATCAGTTCTGCAGAACTGGTCAGAACCTGCTGAATACCACCTTTGTCTCCTGGGACATTCATGCTTTATCTGAGATATTTTTTTAAAAAAAACACAAAACAATACACGAATTGCTTAAAACAATAAACAAATATTGTTTTAATCCCAGGCAAAGCCCCTCCTATTCTCTCTGGGAGTGGAAGAGAGATATGGTCTGTTGATTGATTAATTTTTTTGTGGGTCCTGCAATTGTGGGTGGTGAGTTGTGACATTGAAAACCTTTACATCAGTTCAATGGCTGTTTTTCTCTTACAGTTTATTTGCTACTTTATCCATTTATCAGGATTTATTAGGTTTTGTAAGTAGCCTTGAGGGCCTTTGTTGAGAGGTGGAATATAAATCATGCAAATGAACCTGAAGTCCAAAATATATTCTACAGAAGCTTATTCTTTCAGTTAAAATGCAGAAAAGGTATAGCTTTTGACACCTGCTGCGTGTGATGTGCATATTTAAAGAACTGTGCCCTGATTTCATCCTGATTCATTTGAAGTTATATGGTGTTGGGCATGTAATTTCAGAAGGGTAGATCCTTTGAACACTTTTTCCTTACTGACCAGGAAGGGTGTTTGAAATAGATTTAGTAAGAATTTTAAAGATCAACATTCCACCCAAATCAGAATTTGTTGTTGTTGGGATTGAGGAATAATAATTAGAAAGGAGCAATGGCATATTATTTTTACATGTGATTCTTGCTCCAAGATATACATGGAAAAATAGAAAGATTGTGAAATACTCAGAATGGAGGCTTGGTAGGTGAAGATAACAGAACAAGAAGAGATGCAAAATTAGTTTGTCTGGTTAGAAAAAAAGTTCAACCACAATATTTATTAATGCCCAGAAACCATTTATGAATTTTTTGCTGAAGAAAGAGAAAAAGAAAATTGTAATTTATGAATTTGAAGATTAAAGAATAGTTTATGGAAAGAAATTATGATGCAACTTAAAAGACACAAGACAAAATAATAAATAAAAATATCTAATAGTACTGTCTAGATAAGGAGTGTAAACCTTCCATTCCCCACCATCCAGTCAGAGTTGAAGAAGCTTTTTGGATAAGAAGTGAAAGATCTTCAAATAAAAACCAGAAAGTCCAGTTGCCTCTTGAAAGAGCACCTTTCAGACAACCATGACGTGGATGACTGAGAATCTCCATAGACCTGGAATGGCTTGCCTTCAGAAGTTGTAGGTGCTCCATAACTGGAGATCTTAAGAAAAGAGTGGAATTGTCTGGAATGTTATAGGCCATGAGTGTCAAATTCATGGTGTCACATTGCCATCATGTGACTTAGCACAACATTTTTTTTCTCTTCGTGGAGCTGGGGTAGGCATGACTTGCATGAGATGCACCCGGTCCGTGAACCACCAGTTTGACACCCCAGTATAGGATTTCCTGGTTGTGCAGGGGATTGGACTTCAAAGTTCCTTCCAACTGTGTTATTCTGTTATTTCTGTTTATTGGGTGATGCTGGCAATTCTGAATGAGGTAAGGGTAGATGTTCTCATCGCACATATGTGCTAGTTGTTTCTGGCTCTAGGGGCAGTGCTCATCTCCATTTCAAAGCCGAAGAGCAAGCACTGTCTTCATTGTCATGTGACCGGCATGACTAAACCCCAAAGGCGCATGGAATGCCGTTACCTTCCCACAACATGTGGTTCCTATTTTCTACTTGTTTTTTTTACTTAGTTTCGAACTGCTAGGTTGGCAGAAGCTGGGAAAAGTAACGGAAGCTTACTCCATTATGCTGTGCTAGGGATTCGAACCGCCGAGCTGCCGACCTTTCTGATTGACAAGCTCAGTGTCTTAGCCACTGAGCCACCATGTCCCTATTCTGAATATTTTAGCTAATCATCTCTATATAATGATTAGTTGTTTCTGTGTATGTGCATATTCGCTTTGCAGTTAGATGTGCGTACGCGCGCGCGTGCGCGCGCACGCACACACACACACACACGGCTTACATATACCAAAAATAAAGTTAGTACAGTACAACTCGCCTCCTTGTTTATTTCCTGTTAATGTTATTTTATTGTTGATTACATTTTGCTAGTTGGAACCAATTCAGTTTTCAAGAAGCTGAAAGAGAATAATTTCAAATAATCATGCCCTTTCTCTTGGAT